>NW_011890069.1:0-5532 GCF_000151845.1 Pteropus vampyrus
TCAGCACAGAAGAACAGACGTCTCGTGTGGGCGCCCGAGGGCATCCCGGCCGCTCGCTGGGAGACGTCACTTGGCCTGTCTGCGTTTTCTTGTTCCTTTGAACAGGGAGATCGGCCTCTGAGAGTCGCCGGTCACAGCCAGTGGGTCCTTGTCTGCCGGTCAGGCAAAGTCTGTCTCTCAGAGTCACAGCAGCCAACGCCCCAGCCAACGTCCCCACCTCGCTGACCTCCGGCTGGCCCAGCCGTGACGGCGCGCTCACCCAGGTAACAACAGCTGGCTTTTCTGGGGCGCGTGGGGACATCTGGGGACGGTGGGCGGCTGCCGCGGGCGGCACTCTGTCTGTCACACGGTCCACACCGCGTCTTCTGGCAGATGCTTTAGAAGAGAAGCATCTTAGACATGAAAAGCGAACGTGTCCGTGACACATCTGGCCCTCGTGGTCTCTGAAAGGAACGCACGGTGACGTGCCCTGGACAGGGTGGCTGCACGGAGCAGAAGCACCCCAGGCTCTTACGGGTTTCAGAGCGTGTGGCCTGCGTCCTCCTGGAGGTTTAAAGAGCAGCCTGGGTTTGGGACCGCGGCCCAGCGTCCGCGCGGGGCCTGGGGGACGGGGCGCCCACGGACCGGCCGACGCCTCGTCTTTTGGCAAAGACGCAGACCCGGCCTTCGCTGTGGCAGGGTCGGGGAGGGCGGTGAGAATAATTAAGACCTTCGCTGTCGCCACGGCTGAGGCTGATGACACGGTGTCTTGGGACCGTCATCTCTGTGCGGCCGTTAGATCCGCAGAGTCCTTTCCATCTGGTGACAAGTGCGTGTCCTGGAACGACCCCTCCCCCGGCGTCCGGGCCCCGGCCCCAGACCCCACGCCTGTGCTGTCTGCCATTTTTCTGTATTTGTCTTGTGGAACGTTTCATCTGGGACCCAGCAGCCAATCCGAAGCAAAGCCCGCAGAATGTCCAGGCATCAAGGGCTGAATCCATTGGAATCGGAACCCAGGCTCCTTTCATGCAGCTAAATAGATAGGATTTATCGTTGGAGAGGCAGAGGCCAACGATTGATGTGCCGAAGCCTCACATGACCTTTCCATGATGATGGTCACCGAGAAAGACCCAACTCTACCCCAAATAATATAATGAGGATAACCAGGCACATTCCCTGGAAAAATCAGAAGCAGCCCGTAATATGCTTTGGCTAAATAAAAATTAATTAAAGTAGGTACAAAGGAAAAATTATATGTATATAGGATATTATAGAATTATATGATCGGCAAACTACGTGTGTCTTGCGTATTGGGTAGCGTGTAATATGTTGTATCCTGCATAATCTATATAGGATACACACCGCGCAGGACGGCCAACACCCTCCGAGGGTCCTCCTTGAGGTGTGGAAGGGGACAGCCCTGTGACATGTAGCTACGTTTTCCCCAGCCACATTGGGGTTCACCAGGAGGGCTGGCACCCCTCAGTCTTGGTTCCCGTGAACATGTCCCAGCTACAGATGCGATGGCCACACACGGCCAACCACATGAAGCTGTCCCGTGGGGCCTTCTCCTGCCCGGTCTGTGCCCTGTCCCAGCTACACGCACGGCCGTCGGGGAGGTCAGAGGCTGCTCGTCCGGTCCAGGCTGCTGACAGCGCAGCTTCAGAAGGTGTCAAAAGTCACGCACGATGGTCAGGGAGTTTGGAAATGACGCCCCCAAGGCTGACGTGCAGAGACCACCAAGGTCAAGGACACGGCATCGGCTGGCTCAGAAGGCAAGTGGGCACGTCTCCTCCATCCAGCGGCCCACGTCACCGCACGTACAGCCAGCCAGGACCAGGGTGAACCTTCCCGACGACCAGCTCTGGTGGCAGAGGGTGACACCCACAAGACGGCCACCTCTGTTCCTGGCTCAGAAGCCCACCCACCATGGACACCAATATCTCCTCAAAGCGAGCAGAGCTTCCAGGTCACCCCGTCTGCAGGGTGGTCACTGTCCCCCAGACACACAGAGCCAGCTTCGGTCACGTTCACGTACTGCCCTCCCGGCCACGGGCAAGCCAACCGGAAGGAGTGTTTAACCACGCCCGGTGTCACCCAGCCATCTGCTGACATTCTGCCTCTGTTGCGTTTCTAGGGAAACAGAAGTAGAAAATGAACCCAAGTTGCAATTCGCACACAGAAGCAGCTTGGGACATTGTGCCGATGAGCAAATATACACGTTTTTTTTTTTTTTTTCCTGGGTTCAGCTGACTTTATTAGGTCCAAGTACAGCTGCAGGTGCCGATGTGGCCAACGTGGTGGGCGCTGACGTTGCCCGTGTCGCCCTCCACCCTCTCTGTCCATTTATAATACACCGGACGTCAGCGACATGCGGTCCGTCCGCACGGTGGAATATTATTCAGCCCTGAAAAGGACGAGAACTCTGACAGATGCCACGTGCATGAACGTGGAGGTCACGCTGCAGAGCGACATCAGCCAGTCCTAAAAGGACAAACGCAGTGTGATTCTCAAATCCGCAGAGGCAGGAATTAAAACGCGGGGGGTGCCCGGGGCTGGGGGAGGGGCTGGGGCGTTGCCGTTGCACGGGGACAGAGCTTCCGTTTTGCAAGATCGGACAAAAAATTCTGGACAGGGTGGTGGGGAGGGTGGCACCGTGACGTGAAACTCGTGAGCGCCACCAAACCGGACCTGTGCGCACGGTCGGGGCGCTGAATCGAGGGACGCTCCTCACTCGGTTTGGCCTTGTCTTGCTTTTATACTTGTGCCTTGTATATCAGGGATCGGAAATCTGTAGTCTGGGGCACACCCCGTACGTACGTTTTTGTAGACAGAGCTTTCTCGGAAGGCAGCGGCACCGCGGCGTCCGAGCGGGATGGACAGCTGCGTTCGCGACACGGAGCGGAGCCGGGAAGCGGCGGCGTTGAGCAGACCCCAGGCGGAAAAGCCCCACATATCGACCCTGTAGCCCTTGGGAGACACGGCTCGTTCACTCCCATCGTGCTGTTCAGCCCTCCTGGAGCGTTTCTGGTCCCGTAGAGCAAACTTCTCTGAGCTTTTAGTAGCTGTGTCCAGGTCTGATTGATCAGATCATCGTGGACTTTACTATTTCACTCAGGGAGTGAGTTTGTTTTTCGCTGCCTACGTGGTCACAACCCTTTTTATTTGTTCCAGGAAGACAAAGCAAACAGACGAGATGCTACGCCGGGAACACCCTCGGTAAGATGGGCCTCCGCGCCGTCCCGGGCCCCGGTTCCGGCCCCCCCTTCCCTCGGGCCGCTTTGTCGGGAGGCATCGGTGACCGAGCGGTCTCCCTCTGTGGGTCACGGATCTTGTGTCCAGGCTTGCGACTCATGAGCAATAGAGCTGAGCCAGGGTCCCCTACCCTGGGTGTGACCCACGCAGCAGCAGAAGGAACCCCATTTCGCTCTTCCCAATTCACGTAGACCCCAAGCCCGCCCCCCGCCTACGGAGGCCTCTCATCTTCCCGGGATGCCACGTTAGACACGTTCCTTTGAGCCCCAGACCCTGGGGACCGGAACGTTATTGTCCTGCTGCTCGTGGGCACGCCCAGCCTGCCATCCATAACACTACGGGCTGCTTTTAAGCGAAATGAAAAAATAAACCCAATGCTTAAGAGATGAACTCAAGGTTTTCTGCGGTGGGATGATAACACCACCGTCCCTAAAACAGTGACACCAACGTCCCAGATGCAGAAGCCACGCGAGTCACAGAGAAGGCAGGACGAAGCATCGTTTTGCTAGCTTCTCTTTCAGGAGCTGGCTGGCCGTGACCCTCGGCGTCATCCTGGGCTGGGAGCCTTCGGCGGGGAGCGATTTATGGGGCTCCCGCCCCAACATCGTCCTCATGCTGGCGGACGATCTGGGCATCGGAGACATCGGCTGCTATGGGAACAGCACCCTAAGGCAAGGAGTCGAGGCCCAAACCTGACCAGATTTCTAGACAACGCATCGTGTGAACACCCCGAACCCTGCCTCGTCCTCACAACGGCGTGAAGCCAAGTTCAAATTCACTCCACATATCCATCCACGATCGTTTGGTTTTTAAGTGTGCTGCCCAGCAGCACCGTCCGCGACGGGCAACGTTTTTAAAATCCTACTTGTCCCTCAGCCAAAGGCCAAAGCGACCTCATCCCGCCCCCAAACCTCCGTCCACCAAGCCGAACACACTGACCCGTACACGGCGTCAACACTCGCTGGTGGAAAGCTGTAACCGAGACGGACGAGCCCAGGTCCTCGTCATCCCGAGATAGGACGTGCCCGCCTGTCATAGCAAGTCCCTCCATGTTAGGACCAACCCATCAGCTCGCCCACACCCTCACGGTCCTCAGACACACAGCTCGGGCAGCACCGTGAAGCTGTGTCCCAGTCCCCTCCTGACGGGCCACCGACAATGTGTCGGTGCCTTAAGCTCACGTCTTTCGATGGAGACTGTGAGCCCCGACTGAGCAGGCACCTTGGCCCCTCGGTCCTGCATTTCCCACGGCTCCATCCGATCCCCAATAGCGCGCTGCAGACACTCAGTCAATACGGTCCCATCGACTTGTTTCCCCGACACTTCAGAAGACACTGAGAATTCTTTCCGATCGACCTTTGCTCACCTTCTAAAAACACCTGACAGATTCAACGATGACAGGCACATTTTTTTTTATGGAAAACGCTGTGTGTGTGTGTGTCTGTGTGTGTGTGTGAGATCAGGAATAAGCTGTTCACGTTTCTCTCCGCAGGACGCCGAACATCGACCGGCTCGCCGCGGAGGGCGTGAGGCTCACGCAGCACATCGCCGCGGCCTCGGTGTGCACCCCAAGCCGAGCGGCCTTCCTCACGGGCCGCTACCCTGTGCGATCAGGTTCGTCCTCCGTTCGCCCGAAGCGTGGGGCTGCCCGGGAGCACGCTCCCTTCGCCTCGTCCCGGGCACGCACCAAGGCCCGGGTCCACCAGTGAAGCGGACGAGGGAGGTCTAAGCCCCCCCCCCCATGTTTTTGCCATCCGGGCGCATTTGGTCAGGGATGGGACCCCAGAGATAAGCGGGTGACACAGGCAGGGGTGTCCCGATTTGATCGTCGACTTTGACGTGGATAGCGTGATAAGGAAGGACTGACAAACGTTTTTCTGGGGAGGGCCAGATATGAAGCGGTCTCAGGCTTCAGGGCCCCCTCTGTGTACTCCCTGTGGCGAGCTCTGCAGTTCGATGTCACTCGCAAACATCTACAGGCCGCAAGCACCCAACGAACACCGACCTTAGAACGCCACATGCTCTCCCAGGCCAGCACGCACACTTCTGCTTTTTAATTTTTCCCAACTGTGTAAAAACGCATAAACGTGTTACCGCATTGGAATTCTCTGGAGGGGAGGAGGCGGGGGGGGGGAGTCTTTCAACCATCCCGGATCACAAACCCTTCCCCAGAGCAGCTGAAATCGCAGTCTGTGCAGTGGAAAGCGCGTGTCGGAATATTTTGAAGGTCCCCCAAGGATTCACTGTGCAGACGAGCTTGTGCACCAGTGGGCTATGTATACGGCTTGGCGGGATCAG
>NW_011890069.1:6407-7782 GCF_000151845.1 Pteropus vampyrus
CATCCTTATGTCTCTGTAGGTCGACAAACCGCATCACGCATACAATGCAATGACATGAAGGACTCTAGCTTCTTGAAAGGAGATGACGTTGTCATTAGCATGGTCACGTTGTAGCCATCGTTGTTACTAGCGGTAGCAGTCACTCCTCACGACGAGCAAGGCCAGCCGATTCTCTGACTAGAAAGCCCCGTAGACTCGTTATCGTTTTGTAAGACAGAACCGTCGACCCGTGTGGAAGATCCCTCGGGAAATCGCGTGACGTTTCCTGGGCGATGGATCTTTTTGTCGAAGCCTCAGGTGTAAGACCGGCAAAGCCCAGCCTGTCTCCCTCATTGAGCGTGAAGGTCGAAGTCTGTAAAAGCCGCCACCCCCCCCCGAGGAGTGTGCTAGCCGATTAGAAGTGAGGGGACAGTCCCAAAGGACAACTTTGGCCTGTGCCGACTTTGTGGGACTGAGTGTTTCTGGAGCGAACTGACGACTGTGTGCCTTACTCATTGCTCTGCCTTAGGCCATGGCAAAATCAGGTGAAGGAGGCTGAATCACGGTCACCAGAGATATCAGATCCTAAATGCCGGCAGCGGCAAATGTTAGGTGACCTGGGAAAGGGGTCTTTGCAAATGCGATGAAGTGAAGGGTCTTGAGGTGAGGTCGGTCCCCGGGGTACTCGGGAGGCCTTATATGCCAGGACAAGGCTCCTTTGAAGAGGGAGACTCAGAGAGGTTTGATTCCAACGGGGGTAACATAGTGTGACCACAGAGTCAGAGACGGAGCGGACGGGGCCACCAGCCTGGGGACACCCAGAGCCCCCCGATGCCGGGAGAGGCAGGAAGGACCGTCCCCTGGGGCCTCCAGAGGGAGCGAGGCCCTAGGATCCCTGGACGTCACACTTCCAGTGTCCACTAACAACATGAATTCATGGTGTTTTAAGTCCCCAAGTTGTCGTAATTCCATTGAAGAGCAGAGGGAATCATGCAGCGGGTGCTGCTGCCAGACAGAGCCCCATTCTCCTGAGACGGACGCCAGCGAACTGTACGCCGGTCGCCCTGCACCCCGCCCCGCCCAGCTAGGCGGGGACGAGCGCACAGCTAACCCTAACCCTAACCCTAACCCTAACCCTAACCTTAACCCTAACCCTAACCCTAACCCTAACCTCCCCAGCGCCGGCCACTTCCCCGTGCTCTGTGCCTTTCAGGGAAGTGGCATCTGGGCCTGAGCTGTGAGCATCGTGACGACCACTGCCACCACCCGCTCCGGCACGGGTTTGACCACTTCTACGGCCTGCCGCTGTCCATGATGGGGGACTGCGTGCCCGGGGGGCTGTCGGAGAAGCGCGCGGGGCTGCAGCGCCGCCTCGAGTCCTACGCCCTCGTGGCCG
>NW_011890069.1:9342-10291 GCF_000151845.1 Pteropus vampyrus
ATAATAATAATAATAATAATAATAATAACAACAACAACAACAACAATGCCCGGCACCTGTTTGTTCTCAGAAACAGGGAAGGACCTTTCCTCCTCGTCCTGTCTTTCCTGCACGTGCACACACCTCTCATCTCCACCGAAAAGTTCCTTGGGAGGAGCCGCCACGGGCCGTACGGGGACTGCGTGGAGGAGATGGACTGGATGGTGGGTAAGTGCGTCGTCCGGGTCCCAACGGGACGGCCCTTCGCCCCTCGGGAGGGACAGGGGAGAAACCGTTGAGAAAGACGGTGGGCGTTGGAATGATTCGCCTCGGCTCCCTTTCCCGGTACGCCCGGCCCCGTCCCCCTTCGGCACAGAGTCACCCAGCATCGCCACGAAGGGTCCTTGGAGGGAGAAGATTAGCACCCACTGGAAAACGTAGGCTGTTTCACGTGACGCCAAAGGTGGTGTTTCCCAAATTGAAATTCACAGTGCGGGGGCAAAAAATGGTCTCAGATGAATAAACGTGCAGGTCTGTGTAATCGAATACCGACGAAACGGTAAAGCAGGAATCTGACAGCACAGAGGCAGAAGCCGTACCATCGCCAAGGACCCTTTATCCGTCCTAAGATACGTTTCAAGAACCTTTTCAGTGGACTCACTCGCTGTCCCGATTCAAAGCCCAGTCAAGCAAATGTATGATAATTTTCAAGTGAACATTACTGTAACGATGTCAGCAGGTAGACCGTGACATTTGAAGGGCAGGAAAACTATTCCGCATGACACCGTAATGGTGCACGTATGATACTATGCGTTTCCCAAAACCCACAGACGATACAACGCCGAGCGTGAGCCCAGCGTCAGCTGCGGACTTGAAATGATGGGTCGCGTATCAGAATTGGCTCACCGATCGTGACATGGGTCGGCGTATCCGTCAACCTAAAGCCGTTCCCAAAAATGCAATCTGTTCG
>NW_011890069.1:12177-14714 GCF_000151845.1 Pteropus vampyrus
GCCGTTTGACAATTAAGAAGCTTGAGGGAAATTACTGGCTTCTCACAGGTGACATAGAAGACCAGCACCCAGCTTAATAAAGACTATAAACTCTAGGAAACCTGAACTCTGCTGCAGAGGAATTTAATGAGAGAGAGAGAGAGAGAGAGAGAGAGAGAGAGGGAGGGAGAGAGAGGGAGAGAGAGGGAGAGAGAGGGAGAGAGAAGGAGAGAGAGAGGGAGAGGGAGAGAGAGAGAGAGAATTTAAAACAAGCGGGCAGGTTCAGTCATCCACGGAAAAGAGTCGCTTTTGGTTTTCACTATATTGTCTTCTGTCCGTGTGTCAACACAGGTGGCAAAGGCATGGGTGGCTGGGAAGGCGGCATCCGAGTCCCGGGCATCGTGCGCTGGCCCGGGGTGCTGCCAGCCGGCCGAGTCATCCACGAGCCCACCAGCCTGATGGACATTTTCCCCACCGTAGTGGAGCTGGCGGGTGGCCAGGTGCCGCAGGACAGGTGGGTACAGAACAGCCCGAGGAAAGCAATTCGATATTGCGCGTGAACCGACACTTGTCACTTTTGCTGGCATAAGGCACCCGAGAAGACAGTGCCTCTACCGGGCGACCTTGTGCTAAAAATAGGTGCCAGGGACACGGGACCGCCGACTGGGCTCACGGCCAGAGGTACTCTGGAGAAAGGCTGCTGTCATCTACAGGCATCAAGTGTCTGTGTCGTTTTTTCTACACACACAATATCCTTGTCCTCATTCCTGGGTGCTCAGGGCACCCGTGTTACGATAACGGCCACTGTCGCTGAAAAATCAAATAATGCATCACAGGCAACTGCTTCTCATCCCGCCTGGTAGGGATTTTTTGGGTAATTCCGATTTTTCTCGTCTTAAAACATACAGAAAATTTGGCAGAAAACAAAGAAAATAAAAGGATTTTATAATCTTAGCCTAGAAATGAAACCATACATTATAGGAGACGAATATATTATACATATGTAGATATCATATATATTTTATACATTCTTTATATATTATTATATCTGCTTCCCTATTATGTTTATATATTTAATATCATATATTCCATATGTTTGCATATATATTTGGAAATCTTGCTGCATAGACAAAAAAATTTAATGCATTTACAGTATTTTTTTTCAACCACCCTCTTATAGGAGGACATGAGCCTTGTTTTTTTTTTTAAAAAAAAATACCGTTTTATTATTTTGCCCCCCGTCATAATTACCTGTTTAGTAAAAACCACAGCAGTTTAATTTCTAGATCAAAGATCATTATTTACAGCTAAACGGCTTGCTTGACACATTCTTCAAATGTTTTCCAGACATTGCTCACAGAAGTAAAATAAATTTAAATTATATAGAGGTACACGTAATTTATTTACTATATATGAATTATGCATGCGTGCGTGTACACACAGGTACACGTGTTATAATATGTGCATGTTATAATTCTCACGGCTTCTCCCTAGACAGGTTGAATATCTCATTTCAATATTTCACACCTTTATAGTCTCTCATTGAATGTCACATCTCTGGTTGCTGTTTTTTATTTTATATTTTTTCCTGTTATTGGTTGAGATTTTTTTTTATTTTTCAAATAATTTTTAAAGTTATCTCATGCGCTTTAAAAATAACGTGTGTGGCATCTCTACTGCAAATGCGTTTCACCAGAAAGCATAATAAATTCAGTCACACGCCGTTGAGTGGCTTTAAACGTATGTATGTATATCAAGATGATATATAATAAACATACACGTAAGTGTGTATGTGTATACAGATATACATACATGGAGGTGAAATAATATCTATGTGTATCTATACACATATATTTTACGACCTTATCTTCATTATACTTAAATATATAATAAACAATATAAACATACATCTGTAACAGTATATTATGTAATGTGAATATACATCATGGTATGTATTGTATATAGGATACAAAGTGTCTTATTTCTTCTTTTCCATGGCAATTCAGACCAAGTAAAATCTACTTAGGGCTGTAACTTCTCTACCTTGACGGAGAATAGTAAGCGTATCCTGGTAAACGCCCCATTTTTATGGCATCTGTAAAAATATAGATATGTGTTACATGTATATATGTAAACATATATATATGTAACAGATCATCGGTACTTATGATTACATTTCGAGACATCCTCACACACGCAGGCATGCGTTCCAGCCTCTCTAACTTTGCAAGATGCTGAAAAAGTTTTCCAAATAATTGAAGAAGCCTTCAAAAGGGTGACGGCCAGTTTCCACAAGAGCACTTAAGTACCTCTGGCCATGAGCCCAGTCGGCGGTCCCGTGTCCCTGGCACCTATTTTTAGCACAAGGTCGCCAGGTAGAGAGTGCTGGGCGAGTCGCCAAGAAGCGCAGACGTGTCATCCGTCCCGGAGCAGGTGCGCACGTCCCTGGGGAGCGAGGCAGGCGGGCCTGTGGCTGCCAATCAGAACCGCCGGGCTTCGCGTGGAGATGGGGGGGAACCGCATGGAACCCCCAGGATGCACTTGGGCGGGATGGAGAC
>NW_011890069.1:16098-17927 GCF_000151845.1 Pteropus vampyrus
GGGCCGCTGCAGCTGGACGCGCGCCACAACACCTGGCGGCCGTGGCTGCAGCCCTGCTGCGGCCGCTTCCCCCTCTGCTGGTGCGACCGGGAAGGCGAAGGCCAGTAACCGCCCGCCAGGGGACGCGGGCTGCCCCGGGGCTCGATGTGTTCGAGGGGCTTGAATAAAGCTCCGCCTGAGAAGCAGGCATTGCTTCGCGTGGGGCTGAATCATGCCGCCAGTTCTGCAGAGCAGAAGCCACCGCGTCCTATGTCACTGAACAGCCCGCACCACGTGGGGGGAGGGCGGGGCACCCCGGGCTACACCGCAGGGGGGTGACGAGGACTGTGCCTCCGCCCACAGGGCCTTCTGGTCCCAGGACCCCGGCCCCACCTGGCAAGGCTGCTCCACCCCCAGAAAGAGCTCAAGTCCGTAGAGAAGTCGTTGTGACTTCTAAGAATTCGCTGACACCGGGCACGGTGGCTGAGGCATTCAGCCACGTGGGTTTCGAAAGTCACCGCCAATGAGGAGACAGACTGCGCTTCAGGCTGGAACTGTCTCTAGGGCCCACTGCTCCGGGAACACACATCCCAGCGAGTTCGGGACACATGATGGATCTGCTCCCCTCTGCATGAGGTCACTGCGGGACCCGCTCCCTTGCCACTGGCCTTGCCCTGCCCGGCCTGTATGAGCTGGCTCCAGCGGTCCCACGGAGCATCCCAGCCGTGTCCACAAGTTGCGGTTCCATGGCGTTCGTGTACTTGGGCAGCCAGAAAAGTACCAGAGACTGGGGGCTTAAATGACATTGATGTGTCACCCGCTGGAAGCTGCACGTCCGAGACCCATGTGTGGGCAGGCCTTGTCCCTCCCGAGGCCTCTGTCCTCAGCATGTGGACGCCGGCCCGTCCCTGTGTCCTCACGTGGTCATCCATCTGTGTGTGTCTATGTCCTCCTCCTCTCTTCTTATAAGGACACACTCCTGTGGGATCAGCGCCACCTTCGACACCTCATTGTACCTTAATCCCCTCTGTAAAGACCCTTCTCCAAGTCCACCCGTGTTCTGAGCTCCTGGGGGTGATGGGTTCCGCACACGAATTTGGGGAAGGACACAGTTCAGCCCACAATACCTTCTCTGCTGGGGGCAAAGTGCCCGACTTCCAGAAGTTCTTTCTGCCTTCAGATGCAAGAAACAGCTCCCTCCTCCCAGCTCTGCAGCCCCCGGGGGTGTGACTGCCAGACAAAGACCAGCCTCCGAGAAATGAGGCTGCTCACAGCGGTCAGCCAGAGCCACAGCCATCTCTGCCTGATGCAAGTCAATTCTCCTTGGGCATAAAGAAATGATGGTCCGGTAAACTAGGCCCCCCACCCCACCCCACCCCACTCCCATCTTGCCCTAAAGGAGCCAGCATTTCCAGCCGTGTCCTGAATCCTTGTCCCACTGAGCCACCTCTGACCTGCTCAGCATCAGCTTTGTTCCTGATGGCTCTGAAGCCACTAGAGTCCCCACGTCCTTAAAGTGAATTCACACCCATAGGATCAGGTTCCTTCTCCCGCCCCCATTCCCACCCCCTCCCCCAAACAGAACTTCTAGGGTACCAGCTCCCATGGCCCTATCTCCCTGTGCTACTCATAAACTCATGAGAGCCCACACTTTCTTTCAATGCCTTGAGCAAACGTCCCCCGGACCCCTGCTCTGCAGTTTGAGGGCACCCTGACGCCCTCCAAAGCAGAATTTCGTCAAAGGGCCGGACCTGCAGTCCCGCCCCCTCCACCTCCACTCAGAGTTACTCCTGCCCGCCACCCCGCGTCCTCCCGTTTCCAAAGACTGCAACTCACTGGACTTGGAGTGG
>NW_011890070.1:0-1271 GCF_000151845.1 Pteropus vampyrus
GCCCAAAAGAGGGGACGGGGGGAACGATGCCCTTCACAGGTAAGAAGGCTACACCTGAAATGTACCTGGTGGGGTTTGCACCCCACTTTCAGGCCTCCCAGCACCAGCCTAGGCCCTCCGTGGCTGGAGCGGGGCCGTTTGGAGCAAGCCAAGCGGATACGCGGGGCCAGCCCCACGCTCCGGTCAGAGGTAGTTACCTGACTGAAACGCAAATCTAATCACCCCGAGAGCCTTCCTCCAGGTGCCCACTGCGGGCAGGAGGGAGCTCAGACACCTTCCCCCGCCCAGCCTGGCATTGCTTGGCCCCTGCTCTCCCATCACCCCGACACCGCTTGCTCCCCAAGACACTCTCCTGTTTGCCAGCGGGCCCAGGCGCAGGAGGGCCTCTCGTCTGCCTGTTCCCTGTGACCACACAGAGTTCAGCACCTCTGACAGTTGGGCAGCCTGGCAGAGCAGCCTCGGGGCATTGCTGGAGGATTTGGGGAGCACCTTGGCCCACACAAGGAGAGGAAGAAGAAAGCATTGCCCGTCGGGCCCCGCGCCAGAGCCGTGGGACTCCCCATTCGGCAGCTGCCCTGCCGCAGTCATGCACTGACACCCCAAGTTCTCGGACCCCACACAGCGGTGCCGCCACCTTGCCGAGCCAGCTGCATGGTCGGGCGGGTAGGGGCTCTCGGCGGAATCCTTCCAGCACATCCTGGCTCCCGTCCGGTGCCCAGCACTGGCCCTTCTTGTTCACAGAACAAAGGCCCGGAGGCCCCTGCAGAACGGGGGAAGCTGAAAGCAGCGGCTTTCAAAGCCGGCTGCCTGGGGCCCGGGCAGGAAACCCACGGCGCATCCCAACCGGCTGCGGGCGTGCTGGCTACGTGTGAATGTAAGTAAGGGACTGCTCAGACACGCGTGACCGGGACGCTTCCGCAAAAGAATACTCATGTCACTGTGCGTCACGGACTCTGATGCTCGGTATCCTATTTTATTTCTTCCCAGGGATGGCCGCCACCTGCTAAAACGATCCCATGACCTCTGTGGGTTGCAGCTGGGAGCTTATAGACCCACGTCTTCAGAGCTGAGTGAGGGTGTGTGGGGTGAGGAGCTCAGGGCCGAGCCGGGGGCACCCACAATCCTCGTCCGCTCCTTCCGCTTCCCCCATTCCAGCCCTGGGGTCAGACCAGCCCACTAGGATCCTGGCCACCGCTTCCTGGCACCGTGACACCGGGAAAGTCACCTCCCCTCGCTGAGCTTCTTCCTCTCAGAATGCGGATGACAACGCC
>NW_011890070.1:1321-4005 GCF_000151845.1 Pteropus vampyrus
AGCTGAGTTGTAAATACATAAACGCCTCAGCGTTAGTGGGGTGCATGATCTCTCGGTGCTGTTTTGTAATCCCAAGATTCCTAAAGGATGTGGAACTCTATAAAAACGGGTGACGAGCACCGCCCGGAGCGGCCCTCCGCTCCGTCACTATGAGCAGCAGCCTTACATCTGCCCATTGTTACGAAAGTTACAAAACCACCTTGTGTTTCCTGCCTTGGGGACACTTCTGCCAGGCGATCAGAGCAGAGAGCGCAGAAGTCCACCCAGGAAAATGGATCCCTCCAGCGGCACGAGCGCCCGTGCCTGCCCGGCCGCCCCCCGGGTGCTGGACAAACCTCACTTCAGCACCCCTGGGTCTCAGGCTGCAGCGACACCGAGAGACAGAGATGTTATGGCGGCTCCCTCAGGGACAATGCCCGGACGAGGGATGGAGCAGGACTCAGTCCCAGACCTCGTGCCCCCTGCATTGTGGAACACTCACTGCGCCCATGCCCTCCGGTGTCCCATGTCACCCACCCTGCACCAGGGCAGCCCCCACCTGGGACAGCTGACGCATAAGCTAGATGATCGGGGTCTCAGTTTGAGCTCCTGAACTAAGAAACGAAAGAGGATGGTGGGTGGCAAGGCCCCCCGCTGTCCCTTTGCATGCCAGAACTGCAGCCCGCGGGAGCTGGCATGGGACGGTGGCAGGGGGAGGAAGAGGAAGGAGAAAAGCCAGGGGCGGCGGGGGAGACCCTCAGGCTGCGTGAGGAGCGGGCCCAGGGCCACCCCAGCCACGGCCAAGTGCACAGAGCCCACCGGTCTGAGGCAGCCACCCCCGCCCCCGCCCCGGCAGCACCTCCATCAGCAGATAACGCATCCCTGGTTTGTTTCATTTATCCATTCGGCATCGACCTCCGCGCTGGATGGCAGACCCCATGCACTGAGCGGCCTGGCTGGCTGCCTCCCACTGTGTGTGGGCAGAGCCCCAGCATCTGGGCCCAGCAAGCACCATCGTTTGCTGGGTCCAGACACCTCCAAAAGGAGCAGGAGCCAGCCGCCCGGCCCCCGCCGTGGCCGATTTGGGTGGGTGCTGCCACGAGGAGCCCCAGCACACCGAGCGCTGCTCTTGCTCCTTCCGTGGGCAGTCTGGGGTGACCTCAGATGGGCAGTCTGGGGGCGCGGTGGGCACTTCCCTACTCACCTGGGCCAGGAAGTGCTCGTGCACAAGCCGCATTTATGACATGATACACTCCTGGACAAACGTGGGTTTTTCTTCAGTTCAGGGCCTATCTGTCTGGTCCCTCAGCTCCCCGCCCACCACCGCCACCCTTGGGGGCCTGACAGGCCCAGAGACTCGGGCCATCGAGGCGCGAGGCTCCTGGGCGCTGCAGGTCCCGGCCCAGGCCGACGTCGCCCGAGCTCCAGTGACGTGGACATTCCACCGCATAGCAGCTGCTGGACGCTAACAGACGTGTCCGCCCAGCGACAAAACGTGGAGAGGGGCTTCGTGAAAAGGGGTCATGGTGCGGAAGAGGGGGTGCAACCGAGTTCAGGAAGTGTGGCACGTGCCTCTTCCTCATGCTACTTGGGGGCGCTCTCCAGACACGCACAGTTGGGGTAAAATGGACGGGAGTCCGGCGCGGACATCAGTACAATACCGTGTGATGAGCACAGAAAATACGTCCGGAGCCCACAGGGACGGTCAGCGAGGCCCCCCACAGGGACGGTCAGCGAGGCCCCCCATCGATTAGCGATTCAATGCAGCAGCCCCACCGTGGGCCCTCAGCGGAATCACTCAGCTCCCGGCAATGTTTGTCCAGGTCATCAAGGGATGTTCTTTAAAGTTACGCTTTCTTTCTTTCTTTCTTTCTTTTTTTTTTTTATAGCAACAACTCACAATGCCTGAAAAGACATTTTCCTTAATTCAATTACCAAGTGAGCTAAATGCATTTGCCGGAGATAATTAAGATTCTTTATAAATATAAAACAATTATCCCATCCAAATGCAGTGCTGGATGTGACGATTCGAGCTCGCTTTTCAATCAGAACCTCCCTTTTTCAAAGCAGCTCCGAAGCCCTCGTGCTCACGTTCCCAGGCAGAGCTGCCAGCGTCCGCGCTCCCCGTGCCCACGCCGCCCCGTCCTGCCCGTACCCGCCCCACCCCTGGACCGGGAGCTGCTCGAGGCCGGAGTTCTCTTCACTCACCTCCAGGGGCCCAGCCTGGGCCCCGAGCAGGCGTGGAAACGACGTGGCACGGAGCGGAGGATGGGGCATGAGACAACCGCACGCGACACGCTGCCCTGGCTTCGATCCCGGACCGGGCGAGAGGATGTTCATGGGAAAACTGGCGAGATCTAAACAAAGTCTGCAGTGGCACCGATGGTGATGGACCAGCGTCAGTTTCTCAGTGTTGGCGAACGTAGCCTGGTAACGCGGGATGTGAGCGGGAGGGAAACGGGGTGAGGGGCATGGAGCCCTTTGCAATGTCTCTGCGCATCTGAAATGGTTCTGAAATTCAAAGTTTATAAGAACGAAACAGAAACAGCAGCGTGACTCAACGTGCAAAGGAGAAGGCAGAACCCCTCTACGGCTCAGTCCTCCTCATTTTCGAAACCTGCCCTAGACGCCCCTCCCCCACAGCAGCAGGTTATGGAGTGTGTGGGGGCTGAGTAAAGGGGACCTCTACCAGAAGTGCGTTTGAT
>NW_011890070.1:4055-6589 GCF_000151845.1 Pteropus vampyrus
GCTGCAACGTCCCCGTGGAAACCTGGCCCTGGTTAGAGCCTGAAGTAGCCTTTATGCACCAGGCTGCCAGGATACCTGTGGTCACCAATGGCAACGTCACCCTCTCAACAGCCTCGCCAGTTACAGACAGCCAGCATAAGCTCCTCTGCGCCCTGGACGCAGAGCCGGATGAGGCCAGCGGGGCCGACTCTTGGGGGCCAGGCGGTCCTAGGGCTCTGTCCTGGATTCAGTGTCGTTCCATGAGTGGTTTTCATCCTGTTTGTCAAGAAACCGTGGTGTTTCCAGCTTCCACTTCAGGGCAGCAGGGTGGGCCCTGGGTGGGAGGTGGCGGTGAGGCCTGGCGTGGGTGCCAGGTGGACCCCAAGGGCCATCTGCAGAGGGTGGTCCCTCTCCCAGCCTTGCTTTGCCCGCCCATAAAATGGGGAAACTGGACTAGAAATTATCCGGGGTCCTCCGCCTCCCGCATTCTGGGAATCATGGGAAATGAGTACGCAAGGGCCAAGGGGCCCCGCCAGCCTGGGGGTACGTTCTGGAATCCTGCTTTTTCTTTAGTTCCTGTCCTAGAGACCTGATATTCTTGGGGCGGTGGGGTAGGGGCAGAGAGTTTTTAACATGTCATGACTGCCTTTCCCTTTTTAATACAGAAAAGCACAATAAAGGAATGAAAGGCTTATTACCCTTATGCTGATAACCCCGTGGACATTTTCTAAAATAAAGTAGTAATAGATGCTCCTGGGAAGAGGATGCAGAGCATTCGAGAAGGTTAAAACAAAAACCGAAAGCCCCCGGCCCCCGGACCCCCTCCCCCCACGGAGCCCGAGGCATCCCCGCCACCCACTGCCTGCGTGACCTGCACGGCCTCTCACCCTCCCGGGCCTCAGCTTCTTTATGTGCACAGTGGGTCGAACGGTAATATTCACCTGCTTCCAAGGACTCGGTGACCTGACGGCATCAAGGGACCTCGGAGTAGCTGGACGCTCAGTAACCGCGGCGCCATGCGCCCCTCCGGTAAAACCCTTCCTGGGCAGCGGGCCAAGCATGCGCCAACATCTAGTTCTTCATCTTTTTTTAACTCAGAAATGGATCACGTTTTCCATGGCGTCTTGCTTTCGTTACCTTGCTTATTTCAGAGGTTCGTCCGTCCCGGCACGAGCGGACAGACGCACCGCAGCTCGCTTTCTAAGGAGCCTTTAAACCCACATGTTCTGTTCTTTAATCGTTAGATTCTTCTTTAATAAGTTAGATTCTAAGAGCGTTGGTTCTGGCCCAAACCGTGTGCATTTTCGGTTCGGCTGGATTAACACCTCCCCCGAGGAGGATGAGCGTCTTGTCCTCACCCACCTCGGCCAGCCCCGGGCACCACCACGGCCTGGGGAGTCCCCAGTCTGACCCCAGGTGTCCACGCAGGTACCACCTCATGAGTCAGAGGCTGCACGGGCCACTGTGATGTGGCAGAGACTGGGCGGGGCCTGGGCTCCTGGGAGGATGCGCAGGAGCCGCAGGCTGCAGCCAGGTCCTCGGTGCCATCAGGACCGTCCGGCACTCATCTCCCAGGACGTTTTTTAGAATGAGGTGCTGGCATTTGGCCGGGCAGTTCTCGGTCTTTCCTCGGGTGACCGTCTGCAGGCCGGGGCAGGCTGGGATGTCCCGTGGTACCCTCGGGGCGGTCTGCGGACACGGCCCATGCTGTGGCCTCCTCAGCTCTGACCTCAGAGGGCCAGTGACTGGCGGAAACAGCCAGACGCCATCCTGAGCCGAGCCTGGTGGGGATGCTGCAGGGGCCAACCTAGGTCACTGAACATTGACGCCCTCCGTGCCCCGTACCATTACTTGCTTAGAGAAGGTTCCAGACGAGAGGCTGCAAACCTGTTTCAAGGGACAGTGTCATCACTGGATTAGGAGACAGGCAGCCTCCGGGGCGCCAAGGGGACTCACTGGGAGAGACTGGAGTTTCGCACCTTGGTCAAAAACACCCACCTGCCAGGTCTGATCAGCTGCCGAAAATGGGGCAAAACCCGCCAGGCCCCACCCAGCCTGCGGCCGGAAACACGCTGGTCCCTCAGCTCAGCCTGCGTCTCCGCCCCGCCCAGCCTTCTGGGGCCCCTCGCTCCCCGCAATTCACTGCGTGGCCATGTTTTGTCTGGTTATCCACCCCCCATCCCAACGCTTGGAATAGGAGCTTCTAGAGGTCAAAGGTCACGTCTTTCCACATCTGTGTCTGCATTGCTCAGAGCAGTGGGTGGCAGGGACTTAGAAAGCCTGGGAGGGAGGAAGGGAGGAGTGTGGAAGGTCGCTCGGGGAGGGCGTCCGAGGACGGTGTTGGATCCCGGGTTGGCCAGGGGAGCCAGGATCACGCACCCCCATTTCCTAATCCGTAAAAAGGAGTGTTAGGGTGAGAGGTGGCCAGCACCCCTCCTAGTGCTGCTACTTGTGGCTTTTCTCGTGGTGGGAGCCGGAGGTGGGAGGCGAGGCCGAGGGAGCCTCGGGCTGGGTGCTGGCCACCTCCCCCCTCCCCCGCACAACTCCCAGACGCC
>NW_011890070.1:7277-7626 GCF_000151845.1 Pteropus vampyrus
CAAACATGTGTCTCTTACCTTTTCACACCCTCGGGCCTTTGCACAGGCTGGGCTCTCACCCCCAACCTCGCATCCTTCCAGACCAAGTCGAAGGTCACCTCCTCTGGGAAGCCCGCACCAAGACTGTGCCAGACACCGTCCCTCCTGTGCTGGAAGGAGCCTGGCCGTGGGGTCAGACGGGCCTGGCTGAGAAGTGAGGTTCCAGGCCATGCCCACGTGTGTCCTTGGACAGGTCTCTGAAGCTGTCTTCCTTATTTCCTCAGCTATGAAGGGTGCATAATAATAACATTAACCTCCGAAAATGAAATGCCTGGGGATGCTGCATAAAATACAATAAACATCGTTCACT
>NW_011890070.1:8861-9413 GCF_000151845.1 Pteropus vampyrus
AATAACATTAACCTCCGAAAATGAAATGCCTGGGGATGCTGCATAAAATACAATAAACATCGTTCACTGCTGCAGCTGAGCTTGTGGGAATTGAAGCTGTCTTCCTTATTTCCTCAGCTATGAAGGGTGCATAATAATAACATTAACCTCCGAAAATGAAATGCCTGGAGATGTTGCATAAAATACAATAAACATCGTTCACCGCTGCAGCTGAGCTTGTGGGAATTGAATGAGTTGCTCAGGGACCAACACTGCCAGGAGAGCTGGAAGGGAGGGGAACGAGCTGACCCTCCAGCCGAAGCAACCTCAGGGCATTGAGGAGCCCCAGAGCCCCCGCAGTGAGGTTCTGGGTGGTCGTCGGGGACAGGCGAGAGGCCCTGGGGTCCACTCAAGGTGAGATGTTGGCATCCTTGCCCAAAGCCAGGACCTCAGAGGGCTCCCACCCCAGAGAATGGGCGACAGAAAAAAATCGTCCTGCTGGAGCCCCGAGACGTCCAGCGCCACCCAGATTCAGCATTGCCCCTCCTCCAGGCACAGGTGGGCATGCTCCGC
>NW_011890070.1:9463-10239 GCF_000151845.1 Pteropus vampyrus
ATGCTCCGCGGCCCTCCAATTAGCCCGGCCCGGGACCGGTTCCAGCCAATGGGAGCTGAGAGGAGCGCGCGAATCACCTGAAGACTAAAGCAATTAACATTACAGCCTGCGCGACTCCCAGTGGGGTCTCCACCCACCCCCGGGCGCCCGCGGGAGCGCCTTTGGAACCCGGGTCACTGAGTCTCTCCATCGGGGACTGTTTCCTGATTGTCGCTCAGATCCCTTGTAACCTTTGCAAGAGCTGCAAGAAGAAGAAATACGCCTGCGTTGGGCTCAGCCAGGGCGCAGGACTGTTTGTTACTGACCCAGAGCTTGGGCAACCCTGACTAACAGTTGCAGAAAAGAGGTAACGAGCAAACGTGCCGGTCCCTACCCACAACCGAGGTAGAGAAAACAGTCTCCTCTGAGAGTTCACAGGCATAGTCCTTAATTCACAAGGGCTTGGGGGTTGGTGTCCAGGAAACCCCAAACTATAATATCAACTTAAAGATATTTCCATTAAGATTCAACTGCTGAAGGAAACTCGAATCCCCCCATCTGGCCCTACAAGACTCTCACAAACATAGACCCACCTCACAGGCCATCACTACCCGAAGTTAGAACCCCAAGCTCAGCAAATCGATGGACTAGGGAACTTCAGAAAACATTTTATAATGTTTTCAGGACAATGGGCAATTGGCAAAGTACTACCAAAAAACACCGAATAAATCGGAAAAAGAACCATCGGAATTGGCGATGAAAATTTTATTAATGGTATTAAAACCTCAATATTTGGA
>NW_011890071.1:0-290 GCF_000151845.1 Pteropus vampyrus
GAGTTGGGGAGGGGTGAGGGTCTGAGAATTGGTATTTCTACCGAATTCCCAGGTGCTGCCAACACTGCTGGTTCCAGGACACGCTTTGAAACCCAACTCTTTATGATAAGGGGACAATTGAGAGCAGCACGGAGTTAGTGGCTTACGGAGGCCTCTCCACCTCGAGCACCTCTGAAACGTCCCCCGTGTCGGGAGCGGACAGGAAGACTAAGGAATGACCTTCGTTCCCCTTCGGCCACACCTAACGGTGACTCAGAGGTTTTGGTAACTGCTGGCAAGGTGAGGTGCCC
>NW_011890071.1:3276-3553 GCF_000151845.1 Pteropus vampyrus
GGAAGAATAAGTGTATGTTACAGTCATAGACTTGCTCAGTCAAATTCAACAAAAAGCGAATTTCAATTTGAGAACCACTCCAAAGTATGAACCGGTTCATTCTACTCTGAGGCGGCAGATTACCTTTCGTGATGGAGTTTTAAGTAGTGACTACTGGGTAGTTAGGACCAGCTCTGCACCTGTAAGACAGCCCACCAAATCCTTTCCAACACCATTTCTGTAAAAGATATCAGTCCTTTTGAGGGAATTGATGACGTGCATCAGAAAAGCATTTTTC
>NW_011890071.1:3603-3971 GCF_000151845.1 Pteropus vampyrus
TTTCTGTAAAAGATATCAGTCCTTTTGAGGGAATTGATGACGTGCATCAGAAAAGCATTTTTTCCAGGCCTTTTCTTAATTGTTTAAGACTTACCAGGCTCATTACACTTCTAGTTCCTTAAAGCGAAGGTGTCTGAAATCTGGAGAAATACCGATGTTTTACAGATCCTCTTTCTGAGAGGTCCCACTGAGTCACGTAATGAACTGACAATTTGTGTTAAATTTAAGCATTTGAGAGAACACCCTCCAGATGTGTGTCTAGGCGTCTGGATTATCATAGAGCAAGAGTGACTTTTGATCCTTAAGTGCGCATTGCTGCTGTGTGTGCTTCTGACCGTTTTTATTAAGTGTAGTGCTTGTCACTAAGA
>NW_011890071.1:4021-5226 GCF_000151845.1 Pteropus vampyrus
CGTTTTTATTAAGTGTAGTGCTTGTCACTAAGATTAGTGTAAATCCAGAAATGTTTTTACAGTCCTGAAAATATACACATTGTCTCTGTAAAATAAGGATGTTCTTATTTAATATTACAGTTAGTAAGATATATATCATTGTATTAATATATCAATCATATTAATGATTACTATATTATTAGCATTAAAATATCTTAATATAGTATTAAATAAGAATTATTGATATTAATAATCTTGATATAACATTAAGTAAGAATAGTAAAATAAGGATATATGTTAAATGTTTTATTTAACTATTATAAGGTATTTAATATTTTATAAAAAAGGATATTTTTCTGTTACAGATGTAAGTTTTGAAACTGCCAAGTCAGCGTATCTACCTCAGGGCACTTTGTAACCCGTGTAGAGATTCCAGTTCTTATGTCACCCTACACTTCTGTTCAGACCTCAAGCCATCTCGTCAGACCTGTTTGCACAATCACAGGGTGTGTATAGCTTTTCCCCCCACACAGGTGTGCTGTGTATTTAAAAATGTGCACTTCTGTAAACCTCATAGATTTTTCATGCTTGGAAGATAATTACCCAAAGCATGCTTTTCTAAATGCTAAAGCAATACGATACCTCCGTCTAACTGTCTCTGGCAGAGAAGGAGGGACATGCCTGGTTTCTAGAAGAGTATTGGGTTCTGAGAATTAATGGTGAGAAGCTTGGGATTGGGGGAAAAGTGGGACTCTGTGTTCGGTCCCCACAAAAGGGTTCAGATCTGACAGTGACTGTCTTTCTTTCGCTAATCAGAAACCATAGCTTTGTCTAGACTTGAGACTTCTAATTCGTTTTTGAGAATCAGAATCTTAAATGGCCACAGAGTTAGTGACATTAGCAAATCTTGAACAACAGAGGATGTCATGCTCGAGTGTGACACGTGTTCCCTCTCCACTCAGTCAAATAAACTGAAAAACCAAGTCCCCAGAGGCTTTGCCTCTTGAAAAGGAGTGATTTCTGTAAGGCCAAGAATCCCTGTATTCTAAGGAGTCCTTTTTCTGTGGTTTTGGAGGTGACGAGTTAGAGATGTATTTAGACATCACAACTTACGTCTAGGAAGGTGTCAGGGTCAAACTGGGCCATCCGATGCACAAAGATACAGGCTCCATAAAGCCAGGGAGCGAACAAGCTGCCGATGGCGGCCTTGATCCAGCCAGTGTCGG
>NW_011890071.1:5276-6109 GCF_000151845.1 Pteropus vampyrus
GCGTCTGGATGATGGAGAAAGACACGGATGTCAGAAGCGGTTCATTACAGGCCACGGTGAGAGCTGATGTCTGCGACCCCTCACTGTCTCATTTTCACGTGAGCCCATCTCATAGGAATAAGAAAGCAAATATTTATTAGTTGTCGCCAGTGACTGTAAGTCCATTGGGAATTTTCAATTATTGATAAGAATAAGTGTATGTGACAGTCGCAGACATGCACAGTCACATTCAACAAAAAGTGAATTTTGAATTTAGAACATCTCTAAAGTATGAACCGGTTCATTCTACCCTGAGGCGGCAGATTACCTTTCGTGATGGAGTTTTAAGTAGTGACTACTGGGTAGTTAGGACCAGCTCTGCACCTGTAAGACAGCCCACCAAAGCCTTTCCATCACCGTTTCTGTAAAAGATATCAGTCCTTTTGAGGGAATTGATGACGTGCATCAGAAAGCCATTTTTCGAAGACTTTTCTTAATTGTTTAAGATTTACCAGGCTCATTACACTTCTAGTTCCTTAAAGTCGAAGAAGTCTAAATCTGGAGAAATGCTGATGTTTTACAGATCCTCTTTCTGAGAGGTCCCACTGAGTCACGTGATGAACTGACAATTTGTATTAAATTTAAGCATTTGAGAGAACACCCTCCAGATGTGTGTCTAGGCGTCTGGATCATCATAGAGCAAGAGTGACTTTTGATCCTTAAGTGCGCATTGCTGCTGTGTGTGCTTCTGACCGTTCTTATTAAGTGTAGTGTTTGTCACTAAGATCAGTGTAAATCCAGAAATGCTTTTACAGCCCTTAAAATACACACATTGTCTCTGTAAAATAAGAATG
>NW_011890071.1:8474-9860 GCF_000151845.1 Pteropus vampyrus
GTGAAATAAATGGCCATCGGTTCTTGACTTGCGGTCTCCACACAGCTGTGCTCTTCAGAGGCGGCTCTGGAAAACAGGACCCCCGAGGTGGTGGCCGCAGATGGCAGACAAGTTTAACTCTGATATTCCTCCCTTAGCTCTGCATGTCCACACTCTTCATACTAGAAGGTCATTAATAGTGCAGAACCTAATCCAGAGCCTGCGTGAGAGGCATTTTTCACGAGCTCCTAAAGGAACTGGCAGGGCATTGCTAAGATTTAAGGGTTCATTCATCTGCCTGCCTGTCTGTCTGTCTGTCTCTCTCTTTAAGCTTCATCTCTCTATAGGACAAATAACCACAATCTCCTTCAAAAACAAATGGATGTGTATTTTATTTAATCTATGAATTTTTAAAAATTAGTACTGAATTTTTATAAATGGCTATGAACTACTCAGGAGTTTTTGTGATTTAAAGCTAGGTTTTTTGACATTTGAATCAAACTTTGGAATACTTCTTATTTGGTATCTTCACTATTGGTGGCAGACACAGTCGGTTATAATATAGCATCCCATTCGTCCTCCTTGCACTGATAAAACTGATTTTGTTCAGGTGTCAGGCAGCCACGTGCGTCATAGTAGACCGTACCCTGTATAGCTCGGGAGGTCGGGGGGCGGGGGGTGGAAAAGGGAAGGTAAGACAAGGGAAGGGTTCATTTTACCAGAATAAAAAAGAGAAACATCAGTCTGGTCCATGTTTTTGACCTTTCCTCCATCCTGTTACGAGTATTCTGGAGTGTGTTCATGGACTTCTATCCTTGGGAGGCAGAAGGAGGGTGAGAAGCCTTAAAATGAACTCCCTGGATAGAGACAGACTCTAACGATGTGACGCGAGCCCTCATTCCTCCTGCGTGTGGTTTTCTCAAAGACTGGCCATCTGTTGGCAGCTATCGCTCTGCTTCCCTTAGTTTTCAGAGGAGAGCTCCGTGAGTTTCTGGAGTCAGACACTCCAAAGTTGATCGTTTGAAGTGGGGATTCCCCCAATCTTCAAAAATACTCCCCGCTCCCCAACAAATGTTTGAATTTCATTTTGAAATTCAGGTTGAGTTCAAGGTCCCTCCTGTCACTTTTGTGGTACCCTTAAGGTTTCTTGAGGACTCAGCAGAATGTGGCAGTTGTTTATGACAGGGGGCCTCTGAAGTGGGGGTGCTTATTGCCCAGGGGGTATGCAAGACAACTTGGATGAGGAAGAAAATAGAACCTCAAGTTACATGTATGCTTTTATTCATCCTTCAAAATGCCTTTTTTTTTATATTTGCGTATTGTTCAAAAGTACATGTACGTAATTTATAAAGAAATATACATGTATCCGAGGAGTGTGTTAAAAAATATTTTACTGATGGAGGAGCT
>NW_011890071.1:10134-10413 GCF_000151845.1 Pteropus vampyrus
TGTCCCCTTTCTATAAGCTTCTCTGGAAGAAGTTTTTTTCAGACATAAGCTATTTAACAGCTGTATGAACAATAAAACCATCCATTACCATTTTTCTCCCCCTTTTATTTAGAGTGCGGAAAGTACTTTCTCCCATATTAGCTTATTTTGTCATTAAATAACACTTGAGACAAGCACAGTATAGTGATCCCCATTTTACATATGAGGAAAACTGAGGCTAACCGATCTGTTTTGTTCGTTCGTTCATTCGGTAAATATTTCTTAAACACCAGCTATATG
>NW_011890072.1:0-2752 GCF_000151845.1 Pteropus vampyrus
TGACGCAGAGACCCCGCCCCGTGGAGGGCTGGAGCTCCAGAAGTGTGAGGGGCCCACTTAGAAATCGTCGATGAGGGACAGTTCGAACTCACCGTCTTGCAAACGGATTTCAGCGGTCTGAGAAACCCTGTCTTAGCTGGGTGGCGTCGGAGGCACCTCTGTTCCACACTCACAGCTTCAGGGGCGCGCGGAAAGCTCTCTTTCCTGCATTTTTAAAGAAGATGCATTGCCGTACCCAGGGTTCTTTCTCGGTTGGTTGGTTTACGAAAGTCCATATGAATGCGTGTCGTTAAAGTCTTAACTTTTTCATCCTTTCATATGTCTCAGTCTCATCCTTTCTCACCCCATTAGGTCGAGACTTTCCGAAAGCCGAGATTAAGGAACGGGGGTCCCTTTGCGTCCCCATTCTAGTTGATAGTCTTTAGGCCGTCAGCGAAAACTTGGAAGACAGCTGCTGGTTTGCTAGGCGCCGTCAGCCCTGACACCGTTTTTGTCTCTGCAGTTGGTTTCTCTTCGGTGGGGCCTTGTTGCTCGTCAGCCTGTCCATCGCGCTTTACTGCATCCTCTATCTGGAGTGGTATCACGGAATTGGGGATTACGACGTCAGGTATCCAGCCTTGATACCCATTACAACCGCCGCCTTTATCGTAGCGGGCATTTGGTAAGTTCACTCTGAAGTGACTAGGAATAAAAACTTTGTCGATCAGGTACTGACGTACATGGTGCACAATTCCCAAGGAAAGAAAGGAATAACGGGGAAATAGCGTCCCTGTCATTTCTAGTCTCTGATTCCTTTTTCAGTAATATGTTTATTTATATATTTAGTTATTTAAAACACATGGGGACACACTAGGTATCGTCTGCGCTTTGCTTTTTAAATCATTTTCATTGTAAAATAATACATACAGAAGGCAGAAAAAACTAAATCGTACCACTGAATGAATTATTATGAAATGAGCATTGTCGCAAATCCCACCCAGGTCGGGAAAGAGACCTGCGCCATCATCTGGTGATCGGTCCCTTTCATGCCTCCCCGTAGTCACCGCACTGCCCTTCCTGCCCACAGATAACGCTGGCCCGACCTTTATGTAACTGCTTGCTTTCGCATCTCTACTCTCGTCTGTTTTTTAACTGTAGAGATGGACTCGTACAGTGTGTTTGCTTTTACATTTGGCTGTTTACCTGCAGCGTTCTGTGTGATTCCTCCGTATTGTTGTGCGTCACGGTGGTTTACCGTTCAGCCTTCCGGCCCGTTACCGAATCCCAGTCTGGTCGACTGTCGATAGCACTTGGCTCGTCTCTCGTTTGGTGTTATCAGTGCTGCTGTTAAGAACACTGGAGTCTCTGTCTCTTGTGAGCCTGCGTGTGTTTCTGTTGGGGGTGTGTGTACACACACACACGCACGCGCATGGGCGTGTATATTTATCGCTAGAAGAGCGCAGTTGGCTCACAGGGTACGCGCACCTCCAGCCTCAATGCAGCGAGTGGCCAGTCTGGTGTACGGTGGATTGCTCACTGTTTTTTCTCTTTAACGGAGCCGTGTAGCTTGGAGGTCTTCCACGTGGGTGCGTGTAGACGCGCCTCGTCCGTGTGGCTGGTTACCTGTAGCTGGTTACATGGTTCCCGCGGCGTGGACAGGCCGTGGGCTGTTTCACTGGCTCCCCTGTGTTTGTGTCAGGCTCCCGTGTTTTCATTCTTTTGCTGTTACAAACAATGCCAAGTTCATAGTCTTCCTAAGTGAATAGGTTTTCAATGAAAAAACACCAATTTTTTTTTAATGTTTATAAAAGTATACTTGGTTACTGAAGAAAAATCTGTTAATTACTGAAAAAGGAAACAAATCCCAGGAGCCTGCCAGCCAGAGAGAAACTCTGCTCTTTATAGATTTTTAGCCCATTAATTTTTTTCCTTTATATTAAGTGAATTTGATTTTGGAAAAAGCACATGCTTTTGTACTTAGTTTAAATGTATGCTTTTTGATGATTTATTTTCTGCAGTTGAAAGGTACAGATGTCTGGTGTATGTGACGTTGTGACCTGGTTATTGTTAACCCTTCAGGGATTAGACAGGGTAGATAGGTGTGCTAGTGTACATCACCCCAAGAAATGTTATTTTATTTTTCAGAAGAGTATAATTATAGCTATTTTAAAGTTCTGCTTATCAAAATATTACACATTAAAATCCGTAGCTATCTGAAGCATTTCATTGACTGTAGTTTCCCCTAATTAACTTCTACTCTTGTGAATTCAGTCCATAAAAATGAGTTGCACTTGGAATGTGTTTTATTCTTACCTTGGTGACAGAAATAGTGTTTTTCTCGATGGAAAATTTAATAGCAACTTCAAATTACTACTTTTTTATTCTGTTTTAAATAGTAAAATGCTTTTAACCGTCTTTTTACTATGAAAGTTTGATAGTGTGTGAGAGAGAGTGAAAGCAGGCCGTCGCCACTTCCATTCCTGTTCCATTGCAGACACTCACTTTACAGACTTAAGTTTCTGTTAAGCCGGCTCTCATCAGAAGACCCGCAGTGATTCCAGTTCCAAGTGCTTTTCGAGGAGATTGTCACATTTCCAATATTGGCTAAATCACGTCTCTGAGAGAGAGAAAATATCCCCCCCCCATATATATAAACTATATACATGTAGAAACCACACATATATGTATGTATATACACACGCATATAGATATGTATATTCATTCACCCAGCAACGTTTATTTTTGTATATAGCTGAATGAACCGTCTCAAACT
>NW_011890072.1:3769-6807 GCF_000151845.1 Pteropus vampyrus
CGTTGGTGACGGAGACCCAGATGGCGTTGTGGGCATGTAGGTTGAACTGTGCTTTTTAATATTAAATGCATCACTGTGAGACAGGATGTCTCACTCGGGACGTAAATGCTGGTTCTCTTTCAGGTTTAAGGCGAATGATTAAAGATCCAGCTACGGAAAGCATTGCAGACGTAGCGGGAGAGCTGCAGTACTTTTCTGCGTCTTGAAGTGAGTGATTTCCTGGGAAAAACTGTGACTTTATAGATCTGTGATTGAACTCAGAATAAATTTCATTTGCATATTCTTAAACTCAAGCGATTATTGAATTTTTCAGAATCAAAATAGAAATGTTATTCAGAATGGAAATAACTAATGTGCAATGTCAATCTGTTCGAATCGTCGAAGACAGTATTGGCGTAAGAATTGTAAGTTTCTTTTAAGTGCACGATGTCCTCCCGGGATCGTAGATTGAGCTGCTCCCTCCTCACTGAGCGGTGGCAGGTCACTGTGGGAGGTGGCGGGTGTGCGCGTGCGCGTGCGCGTGCCGGAGCGATGGTGTCTTGCAGATCTCATGTTTATGATGGTTTTGTTTAGAGGACCAACTGAACGTATTTTATGCATTCCCATCACTTTAGATTTTATCATCGTGTAAATTATTGGGTTTTTAGCATTTTAATGTGAACTTTTAATGATTTTTAAGTATGCATAATTTTTTCCTTGCCATTTTAATAAAATGTTTTTTAACTTTCTTGTGGGTTCTATTAATACAAATTTTGAAATAGTTTCTGTTTTCAGCTAATTAGCACTTGGAGTTAACTGTAGAAATAAGGCTTCTTTTTTAGAGAAGGCCACTCTGCTCTTCAGAGACCTCTGGGAAGACAGCAGTCACGTTTTCAAATGCAAATATGCTCACATGAGACCTCAGCATCGCAAGGACTGTGACATAGGACGTCCCCGGTGTTGGTTCTGTTTCCTGTGGAGGGACATCCAGTGCTGGTCTGAGTCAGCCCCTGCCGTACCTGGCTCAGATCGCACCCAGCACCTGCCACCGCCCACCCCGTGCGTCTGCAGCTGCGAAGTGGGAACAGTGTCTCTCGTGGATCGTGGATAATGGGGACGGTGTTGGTAGCACACCGACTGTGGTGCCCGGCACCCAGCAGGTGCTTGCTCAGTAAATGGCGGTGGAGGAGGAGAGACAAGGGACCGGGGATCAGGAGGCGGAGGAGGCCAGCACGGGCCGCAGGCAGAAACAAGCCCAGTTTGTGCGCATGCGCACGTGAGGGTGTGAACAGTAAGAGACAAGACCAGAGTCAGTGATGTGCAGGGATGAGGTTGCCAACCCTGGCAGTTAGGATTAGAGAGTGCGTGGGTTCAGGCCCACTGGAGGGAACGTGGGGGCGGGGGCAGAGGACAGTCCTCCAGTGACAGCTCCCATAAATTCTGTCTGCCTGCCTGGATGGATTCTGCAAGGGAAAATAGCTATTCTCCCCTCCCTCCTCCATCCATCCATCTTCCCACCAACCTCTGTCCATCCGCCTACCTATATCCATCCATCCATCCATCCATCTGATCCTTCCATCCATCCGATCCTTCCATCCATCCATCCATCCCATCCATCCCATCCATCAGTCCATCCATCCATCCATCTGATCCATCCATCCAATCCTTCCATCCATCCATCCCATCCATCAGTCCGTCCATCCATCCATCCATCCATCCATCCATCCATCCATCCATCCATCCGATCCTTGCGTCCATCCGATCCTTGCATCCATCCAATCCTTCCATCCTTCCATCCATCCATCCATCCTTCCATCCATCCATCCATCCATCCCATCCATCCATCCATTTATCTCTTTCTTGCAGAGTAGTCTTACTGCTTGGATAGAAATCTAAGGCTGGATTTTCTGTTTAATATTGTTTGTTAAAACCCAGTCAGGCAGATGCCAATGCTGGTCACAGGAGGTTGTTTACATTTTAGTAAATCTGTTTGAACAGGATCCTGCCTGGTCCCTGTTTCTGTTAGATAACTGGTATGCAGATTATTTATGTTTTTTTTCCTGTTATAACTACTAAATAAATAAAAACAGTGTCAAGGAATGTTGTTACTGCTTCTGAACAAGTGTCTGGGAGGAGGGCCAGTTCTTAAGACTAATGAGTAACTATAGTAACTGCTGGAAATCCTTCTCATGAAAGCCAGGGGCATGGTAGAAGTAGGTGTGTGCTCTTAAAAATGTCCCTGACTTTGACAGTCCCAAGTGTCAAGGCCAAGTTTTCAACCCAAGTTGTGCACTGGTTGCCCAGACCTGCTGTCCCAAGGTTCTGATTCAGTTTTTGGAAGAACCCTGGTGATTCCAGCGTGCACACCGGGTCAAGAACTCTCCTGCTCCAGATGTCGATAGAGACATCGCTGCAAAGCTAGAACGTTCACATGGGCAGGGAACATCGAGATGATGGGATCTAACTTAACCCACTAGGTAAAAACCAGGTCGAGACTCCCCACCACATCTGTGTCCAGGACCTGGCTGGGGGGGCAGTGGTCTTTCCGGGGGACCCTAAGAGGACTTAGGATCCTGGCTGTATCAGGGCTCTTTGGTTTTATGCAACAACTACAAAGGTCTGGCTTTACTTAAGCAAAAGAAATGCCTCGGAATCGGAGTCAAGCTGAGAGCCACACCTCTGTAAGCGGGGTAGTTTCAGGAGGAGGGGCTGGGGGTCTGCATAACAGGAGTTACCGGATGCCCCTCTTCAGCTGCCACCGTTAGGATAAACGCCCTTCACTTAAAAACATTTTTCTTGAAAGTCTGATGCAGCTCAGTATTCTTTGAGGCAGGAAAGAGTTTGGGGGATTCTAGGAACTGTTTATATGGAATTAATAAAAATAATTGAATGACAGAGCGTTCGGGACATTTTGTACACACTAAGGACTAATTTTAAAGGGAAGATTGGGAGTTGAAGAGGAGAGTAAATTACTCCTAAGAGGGCCAAGGAACTCTCATCCGAGTCTCGGGTTCAGCTCTGAAATTGAACAGGATTTCCGCATTTGTGCAGAACTGTCA
>NW_011890072.1:6857-7719 GCF_000151845.1 Pteropus vampyrus
GTAAATTACTCCTAAGAGGGCCAAGGAACTCTCATCCGAGTCTCGGGTTCAGCTCTGAAATTGAACAGGATTTCCGCATTTGTGCAGAACTGTCATGTGCGCCTGGTTTATGTCTGAAGCCACGCACGCAGCCTTCAGTGTAGCTGCAGCTTTTACAGACCTTTTCAGTACCTCGCGTTGGGTACGTTCACGATGCCTTGAGAGGCAGCCTTCCTGTCAGCAGACATGTGTGGCCAGATTTCCCTCTTCAAACGACACAGTCCAGTCAGGCCCCTCATGCTTCTCCAGTTCTTAACCATATTCTTGGGTTCCTTTATAGCATCTGTGGGCCTCTCCTTTAAAAAATGTTGGCATATGGGTGCACAAGGGTGTATATCACGCTCCCTTACGTGTGCAGTAAAGAGGAGTTGAAAAGGACCTCGGGGACCTGGTCCCTCCCCGCCCCCCCCCGCCCCCCAGTGGCAGGACTGGCCCCGGTTCAGCCTGCTGCACGCACCACGCCCTCTGCCACCCTCCCTGTCCCCCAGTACTCGGCCTGACCACCTCTCAGACCATCGGGATTCTTTTCATAATCCCTTTATCCCTGTCACGCTGGTCACCACAGGAAGCCTGGGACTCCCCGCTGGCCACATCTCCTGGCCTCATGTGTCTGTATGTTCTGCTTATCCACTGCTCATAACAAGCCACACCAGAACTTAAGTGGCTTAAAATGACCGCCATCATTTATTTTATTCACAGATCTGAAATTTGAGCAGGAATTTGCAGGAACAGCTTGTTTCTGCTCCATGTGGGGTGACAGGCTGGACCATCCACTTCCAGGGGCGCCCTCGCGGAGGGCAAGGTGGTGCTGGCGGCCGATTTC
>NW_011890072.1:7769-8917 GCF_000151845.1 Pteropus vampyrus
CCCAGTGACAGGACTGGCCCCAGTTCAGCCTGCTGCACGCACCACGCCCTCTGCCACCCTCCCTGTCCCCCAGCACTCAGCCTGACCGCCTCTCAGACCAGCCTCTCAGACCATCGGGATTCTTCTCATAATCCCTTTATCCCTGTCACGCTGGTCACTACAGGAAGCCTGGGACTCCCCGCTGGCCACATCTCCTGGCCTCGTGTGTCTGTATGTATGTTCTGCTTATCCATTGCTCATAACAAGCCACAACAGAACTTAAGTGGCTTAAAATGACCGCCATCATTTATTTTGTTCACAGATCTGAAATTTGAGCAGGAATTTGCAGGACAGCTTGTTTCTGCTCCATGTGGGGTGACAGGCTGGACCATCCACTTCCAGGGGCGCCCTCGCGGAGGGCAAGGTGGTGCTGGCGGCCGATTTCTCCACCTTGACCACTCCGTGGGGCAGCTTGCTCCTCAAAGCATAGTTTCTAGGATCCAAAGGTGAACTTTTATAGATTTCTGTCACCACTGTAACAAATTGCCACAAATAGCTAAAAAACAACAGAAATGAATTATCCTGTGGTTCCACGGTTTGCAGTCTGGTGTGGGTCTCACTGGGCTAAAATCAAGATGGCAGTGGCTCTGCGTTCCTTGCTCGGGGTAGGGTGGGTTGTGGGGAGCCAGGTCCTGTCCTCTCAGGCGGGCAGAATTCAGTCCAGGGGGAAAGACAGACGCTGCCCTTTGCGTGACCTCTCAGCTAACAGAGAGACGCTGAGGGAGATTTCTACATGTTGCCAGCAACAGCCACCATGTCCGAATGTGTGACTGACGTGGCCACTGAGGAGCCCACGAGGTCCCCGAGCAGGAGCAGGCCGTAGTTCAAGCTGTTCTACCACTTGGGCCTTATAACCCAGTAAAGCCAACGACACTCAAAGCGCCTGTCGCCAGTGGTTTCGTGGCATGGAGACCGGCACGAACCGACAGGAGAGTCTCGGCACACGTCGCGGGTTTTAGAGCGCGTCCACCCCTCTTCCGCAGGTTTTTCCCTTTGAGAAACAACTTCTCACTTGCTACTGGGCTGAATGCCGAACTGTGGCCCGAACTGGACGCCATCCGATCCACCAAACCACAAGGCCGGGCTTGCTCAGCGGTGATACACTGTTG
>NW_011890072.1:9597-10323 GCF_000151845.1 Pteropus vampyrus
GTTTCTAGGATCCAAAGGTGAACTTTTATAGATTTCTGTCACCACTGTAACAAATTGCCACAAATAGCTAAAAAACAACAGAAATGAATTATCCTATATTTCCACGGTTTGCAGTCTGGTGTGGGTCTCACTGGGCTAAAATCAAGACGGCAGTGGCTCTGCGTTCCTTGCTCAGGGCTCAGGGTGGGGTGGGGTCGGGGGAGCCAGGTCCTGTCCTCTCAGGCGGGCAGAATTCAGTCCAGGGGGAAAGACAGACGCTGCCCTTTGTGCGACCTCTCAGCTAACAGAGGGACGCTGAGGGAGATTTCTACATGTTGCCAGCAACAGCCACCACGTCCGAGTGTGTGACTGACGTGGCCACTGAGGAGCCCACGAGGCCCCTGAGCAGGAGCAGGCCGTAGCACAAGCTGTTCTACCACTTGGGCCTTATAACCCGATAAAGCCAACGACACTCAAAGTGCCCGTCGCCAGTAGTTTCGTAGCATGGAGACCGGCACGAACCGACAGGAGAGTCTTGGCACACGTCGCGGGTTTTAGAGCACGTCCACCCCTCTTCCGCAGGTTTTTCCCTACTGGGCTGAACGCCGAACTGTGGCCCGAACTGGACGCCATCCGATCCACCAAACCACAAGGCCGGGCATGCTCAGCGGTGATACACTGTTGGGTAAATAGAGCATGTGAGGCTTGAACTTGAGCGAGGTTGGAAACCATGAGTAGGCCGCATGT
>NW_011890073.1:0-1607 GCF_000151845.1 Pteropus vampyrus
TTTGTGTTAGGCTTAGGGTTAGTATTAGTATTAGCATTATGGTTAATATTAGGATTAGGATTAGCTTTAATTTTAGGGATAGGCTATGTGTTGGTATTAGAGTTAGGGATAGGATTATCGTTAGGGTGCTTGTACGGTTTAGTTTAGTGTTTGGTTTATGGTTTGGATCAAGTTTAGTTTTAGGTTGGTGTTTGGGCTTATGTTAAGTTTAACGTTAAGGTTAGGCTATGGTTATTGTTATGGGTTAGGATTATGGTTAGGGTTAGGGTTAGGGTTGAGTTATGTTATGGTTAGTGTTAGGGTTAGGATTAGCATTAGGTTTATGGTTAGGGTAACTGTTAAAGTTAGGGTGACGGTATGGTTAGGGTTTGGGTTAGAGCTAGGGTAAGAAGTTAAATTTAGACTAGAGTTAGGGTTAGTGTTAGGTTAAGGGTTTGGTTAGAGAAAGGGTTTCCATTACTGTGCTGGTTAGGTTTAGTATAGCAGTAGGTTTATGGTTAGATTAGGGTTAAGGTTAGGGTATATTTAGTTTAGTTTTAGGGGTAAGGTTAGCTTTAAGTTTAAAGTTAAGCTTAGGGTAAGGAATTACAGTTACACTTATTGTTAGTGTAACAATTAGTGTTAGTTTTAATGTTAGGGTGCAGGTTAGAATTAGGGTTAGGATTAGATTTACTTTTAAGGTTAAGTTCAGGCTTAGGGTTAGGGTTAGTGTTAGGGGGTTAGGGTTATTCTTAGGGTTAGGGATAGGATTAAGTCTCTTTTTAGAATTAAAGTTAGGGTTATAGTTAGATTTAGGTTCACGGTTAGGGTTAGGGTTAGGGTGATGCTTAGTGTTAAATTTGGAGTTAGGGTTTAGGTTTATGGTAAAGGGTTTGGGATAGGGTTATTGTTAGTTTAAAATTTTGTCTATGAGTTATTGTTAGAGTTAGGTTTAGAATTAGGTTTAGAATTAGCTTTAGTTTTAGGGTTAGGATTGGGTTAAGGTTAGGGTTAGTGTTACTGTTACGCTTTATTGTTATGGTTAGGGCTAGGGTTAGGGTAAGTGTTAGGGTAATGGTTTAGCGTTTGGGTTAGAGTTTCACTAGGGTTAGGGTAAGAGGTTAGAGTTAGGATTAGTGTTATGGTTAGGGATGGGTTTAGGGTTAGGTTAGGTTTAGGGTTAGCGTTACAGTTACATCAGTGTTATGATTAGGCTTAGCTTTAGGTTTAGCGTTAGGGTTAGGTTAGGATAAGGGATTAAGATTAGTGTCATTGTTAGTGTAAAATTTAGAGTTAGCTTTAGAATTAGGTTTAGGATTAACTTTAGTTTTAGTGTTAAGATCAGGGTCAGGGTTAGTGTTAGAGTTAAAATTAGGATTTTTTTAGGGTTAAGGTTAGTTTTACTTTTAGAGTCAAAATTTTGTTTAGGATCAGCTTTAGTGTAAGGCGTCAAGTTTTGTTTTATTTTTAATGTAAAATTTAGGTTTAAGGTTAGTGTTGGTGTTTGGGTTACAATTAGGGTTAGGATGAACTTTAGTTTTAGAGTTAGGATCAGTATTAGAGTTAATGTTAGGGTTAGATTAGGGTTAGGGTATATTTTAGACTTAAAGTTACATTTAGGGTTAGAT
>NW_011890073.1:4232-8780 GCF_000151845.1 Pteropus vampyrus
GGTTAGGTTCAGGGTTAGGGTTAGTGTAAGTGGTTAGAGTTAGGATTAGTGTTATGGTTTGGTTTCGGGTAGGTTACGGTTAGGGTTATCTGTAGGGTTCGATTTATGTTTAGTGTAGGAGTATGTTTAGGGTTAGGCTTCGGGTAAGTGGTTAGGGTTTGGGTTATTATTGGTGTAAAACAACATTAGGGTTAGAATTAGGGTTAGGATTAGCTTTAGTTTTAGGGTAGGATACGTGTAGGGTGAATGTTAGAGTTAGGGTTACAATTAGGGTTAGGTTTAGCTTTAGTTAGGATTATAATCAAGTTTCGGGTTAATGTTTGGGTTAGGGTTAAGGATAGGGTTAGTGTTAGGGTTAGGGTTAGGCTAATGTTAGGGTTACCGCTAGGTTTCGGGTTAGGTTTAGTTTAGGGGTAGGTTTATGGTTACGGTTAGGGTTGTTTTTAGGTTAGGGTTAGTGTTATTCTTAGTGTACAATTTAGGTTTATGGTTAAAATTAGGTTTAGGATTATCTTTACATTTAGGGTTAGGATCAGAATTACGTTATTATTAGGCTTAAGGTTAGATTAGGGTATGTTTTAGACTTAAATTTAGGTTTATGCTTAGTATTAGGTTTAGGGTTTGAATTATGTTTAGTTTTAGGGTTAGAATCAGGGTTGCGTTATGGTTAGCGGTTAGGGTTAGGCTTAGGGTTAGGGTTAAAATAAGGTGTTAGGGTTAGAGTTAGAATTATGGTTAGCGTTAGGTTAGGGTTAGGGTTACTGTTAGATTCCAGGTCAGGTTTAGTTTAGGTTTAGGTTTATGATTGGGGTTAGAGTTATGGTAACGTTTCGGTTAATTTTAAGATTGAGTTAGTGTGAAGGTTAGGGTTAGGGTTATAATTAGGTTTTAAATTAGCTTTTGTTTTATCATTAGTATCAGGGTTAGGGTGAGGGTTACAGTTAGGGTTAGGAATTAAATTTAGGGTTAGGTTTAGGTTTAGGCTGAGGTTAAGAATAAGTGTTTATGGTTAGGGATAGGGTTAGTGTTAGATTTAGTTTAGGATTAAGGTTAAGATTAGCCTTAGGTTTAGGTTTAGGTTTACGTTAACTTTAGGTTTAGGGTAAGGTGTTAGGGATAGGGTTATTCTCAGTTTTAAATTTAGGGTTAAGGTTAGAATTAGTGTTAGCATAAGCTTTAGTTTAGGGTTAGGATCAGGATTAGGGTCAGAGTTAAGGCTAGGGTTAGGGTTTAGATTTAGGGTTTGGTTTTGTGTCAGAATAAGGTGCTAAGGTAAGAATTAATGTTAGTGTTAGAGTATGGTTAGGTTTAAAGTTAGGGTTAAGGTTAGAGTTAAAATTAGTGTTAGACTTAAGGTTATTGTTAGTGTACAGTTTAGGATTAGGCTTACGGTTAAGGTTGGAGTTAGGGTAGGTTTAGAATTAGGGTTAGAGTTATAATTAGGGTTAAGGTTAGGGTAAGTGTTTAGTGTTAGGATTAGTATTAGGTTTAGGGTTAGGGTTAAAGTTACATTAGGGTTTGGGTTACTGTTAGCGTCCCTTTTAGGTTTAGATTAGAGTTAGGTTTATGGTTAGGGTTAGGGTTAGATTTAGGTCAGGGATAATGTTAGAGTTAGAGTTAATGTTAGTGTTAAGGTAAGCTTTAGGTTGAGGGTTTGGGTTAGTGTAAAGAGTTAGGTTTAGAGTTAATTTTAGTGTAAAATTTATGATTAGGTTTAGAATTAGGGTTAGGATTAGCTTTAGTTTTAGGGTTAGGATCGGGGTTTGAGATAGTGTTAGTCTTGGGGTTACGGTTAGGATTTAGGATAAGAGTGAGGGTTAGGATTAGGGTTAGCATTAGGGTTAGAATTTGGTTAGGGTTAGGGTTACCAGTACGGTTCAGTTAAGGTTTATTTTAGGGATATGTTTATGGTTAGGGTTAGGATTAGTGTTAGGTTTAGGTTAAGGTTTGGTTTAGGGTTACGATAGGCTTTAGTGTTAGGTTTAGGATCAGGGTCAAGGTTAGTGTTAGGGTATGGTTTAAAATTATAGTTAGTATTAGATTTACTGTTAGAGTTAGGATCAGGGATCGGGTTAATGTTAGTGTTAGGGTTAGAGTTAGCATTAATTTTAGACTTAAAGTTAGATTTAAGGTTAGGTTTAAGAGAAAGGGTTAGGTTTAGCATTAATATTAGTTTAAAATTTAAGGTTAGGGTTAGTGTTAGAGTTAGAATGATGATTTAAATTAATTTTAGTTTGAGGGTTAGGATCTGGGTTAGGGTTAGTGTTAGGGTTACTATTAAGATTTCTGTTAGATTTAGGGGTAGGGTTTTTGTTAGGGTTAAGTTAAGGTTAGGTTGTGGTTTGGTTACAGTTATCTTTAGGGTTAGCTTTAGAGTAAGAGGTTAGATTTAGGATTATTGTTAGGGTTAGGTTTAGGGTTAGGATTAGTTTAGGGTCAGTTAGGATTAGGGTTAGGATAAGTGTTTAGAGTTAGGATTAGTTTTAGGGTTAGATCTAGAGTCATGGTTAGGGTTAGCTTTAGGGTTAGGGTATATTTTTAGAGCTAGGATTAGTATTAGGATTAGGGTTTGTTTTAGAGTGAAATTAAGGTTAGCGTTAGGGTTTGGGTTAGGGTATGGGTTAGGGTTATTATTATGGTTAAGGTAAGTTTTTATTGTTATTATTAGTATTAGGGATAGAGTAGGGGTAGGTTTATGTTAAGGTTAGGGTTAGCGTTTAGGATATGTTTAGGTTTAGGTTTAAGGTTAGGATTAGCTTTAGTTTCAGCGTTAGGATTAGTGATCGGGTTAGGGTAACGGTCAGAGTTTAAAGCTAGGATTAGTTTACATTTAGGATTCAGGTTAGGATTAGAATAAGGGGTTAGGGTTAGGGTTAGGGTTAGTGTTAGGATTAGGGTTAGGGTATAGGGTTAGGTTTAGTGTTAGGTTAGTGTTAGGTTTACCATTAGGTTACGAATTAGGTTTAAGTTAGAGTTATGCTCAAGGATACGGTTAGTGTTTCGGTTAGGTTTAGCAATAGTTGTGGTTATGGATAGGGTAAGGGTTTAGAGTTAGTATTACTTTTGCTGTAAATTTAGGTTTCACGTGAGAATTAGGGTTAGAATTAGCTTTAGTTTTCGAGTTAGGATCCGGGTTAGGGTTATGGTTAATGTTAGGGTCCGGGTTTAGATTTAGTGTTAGAATTAGGGTTAGAATAATAGGTTAAGTTTAGGGTTAGTTTTAGGGTTAAGGTTAGAGTTATAGTTAAATTTAGGGTTAAGGTAAGGGTTATTGTTAGTGTAAAGTTTGGGTTAGGGTTAAAATTGTGTTAGGATTAGGTTTAGTTTTCTTATTAGGATCAGGGATAGGGTCAGGGATAGGGTTAGCTTTAGTTATAGAGTTAAAGTTAGGGTTAGGGTTAGGGTTAGAGTTAGAATTAGGATTAGGATAAGTGGTTAGATTTAGGATTAGTGTTCGTTTAGGTTTAGGGTTAGGGTTTGGTTGGGGTTAGGGTAAGTGTTAGCTTTAGCCTAGGGTTAAGGTTAGGGTTAATGTTAGGTTAAGAGTTTAGAGTTAGTATTAGTTTTAGGGTTAGGCATAGGGTTAGGGTTAGGGTTAGGGTTAGGGTTAGGGTAAGAGGTGAGACATAACATTTGTATTAGAGTTAGTTTTCGGGTTAGGTTTATATTACCGGGAGATTTATGATAAGGGTTAGTGTAAGGGTTAGGTTTAGATTAAGGTTATTGTTAGGGTTAAGGTTAGTGTTGGAGTTCGAGTTCGAGTATGGTTATTGTTTGTTTAAAATTTAGGGTAAAGGTTAGAAATATAGTTAGGATAAGCTTTAGTTTAGAGTTAGGGTCAGAGTTAAGGTTAGTGTTAGGATTAGAGTTCCAATTAGGATTTCGATTAGCTTTAGTTTTAGAGTTAGGATCAGGGTTAGGGTTAATGTTAACATTAGGTAACAGTCAGTGATAGTTTTAGTGTTAAATTTAGTGTTAGGGTACTTTATGTTAACGGGTTAGGGTTAGGTATTTTGTTAGTTTACAATTTAGGGTGAGAGTTATTGTTAGGTGTATAGTTAGAATTAGGATTAGGATTAACTTTTGTTTTAAGGGTAGGATTAGGATTAGGATTCAGGTTCGGGTTACGGTTAGGTTTTAGATTTAGGTTTATTGTTAGGTTTAGAGTTAGGGTTAGGTTATTTTATTATGGTGTGGGTGAGGGTTATTGTCAGGGATAGGGTAAGAGTTTAGACTTAGTATTAGTGTTTGGGTTAGGGTTAGGGTTAGTTTTAAGTTAAGGTTAGTGTTAGGGTTGGGTTTAGGTTTATGTTAGGATTAGGGTTAGGTTTAGGTTAGGATTAGAGTTATTTTTAGATTTAGGGTTAGCATTAGGCTTAGGGTTATGGTTAAGGTAAGGGGTTAATGTAAGTGTTATTGTTATTGTATAATTTAGGTTTGTGTTTGGAATTAAATTTAGGATTCGCTTTAATATTAGGGTTAGGATCAGGGTTATTGTTAGTGTTAGGTGTAGGGTTCAAATTAGGTTTACAATTACCTTCAGTTTAG
>NW_011890073.1:8830-9232 GCF_000151845.1 Pteropus vampyrus
GTTAATGTAAGTGTTATTGTTATTGTATAATTTAGGTTTGTGTTTGGAATTAAATTTAGGATTCGCTTTAATATTAGGGTTAGGATCAGGGTTATTGTTAGTGTTAGGTGTAGGGTTCAAATTAGGTTTACAATTACCTTCAGTTTAGGGTTAGATTCAAGACTGGGTTAATATTAGGGTTCAGGTTAGGGTTAGGGTTAGTTTTAGAGTTAAAGTTAGGATTAGAGTTATTTTTAGATTAAGAGGTTAGGGTTAGGGTTAGTGTTCTTGTTAGATTAAACTTCAGGTTAAGGGTTATTGTTAGAGTTAGGGTTAGAATTTGGGTTAGTATTAGCGTTAGTTTTAGGTTGAGGATTAGGTTTAGGTTTACTGTTAGGCTTTAGTGTTAGAGTTAGGGTTATG
>NW_011890073.1:9282-9528 GCF_000151845.1 Pteropus vampyrus
TAGGGTTAGAATTTGGGTTAGTATTAGCGTTAGTTTTAGGTTGAGGATTAGGTTTAGGTTTACTGTTAGGCTTTAGTGTTAGAGTTAGGGTTATGTTTAGAGTTATGGTAAAAGGTTCGTTTTAGGGTTAGAGTTATGGTTAGGGTTACATTTGGGATTCGAGTAAGAGGTTTGAGTTAGGATATGTGTTAGTGTTAGAGATACATTTAGGGTTAGGGTTACCATTAGTTTTGGGTTAGGTTTAGA
>NW_011890073.1:9578-9956 GCF_000151845.1 Pteropus vampyrus
AGGGTTACCATTAGTTTTGGGTTAGGTTTAGAGTAGGGTTAGCGACAGTTTTAGGGTTACGGTTAATTTAGGTTTAGGGTTATGTTCATGGGAAGGGCTTAGGGTTATGATTATTATTATGTAAAATTAGATATAGGGTTTTAATTGGGTTAGATTTAGGTTTTTTAGGGTGTAGATCAGGGTTAGTTTTAGTGTTAGGATTAGGGTTACTATATAGGTTGGATTAGCTTTAGTTTTAGTGTTAGGTTTCAAGGAAAGTATTAGGTTTAGGGTTATTGTTGGTGTAATATTTATGTTTAGGTTTAGAATTAGGGTTAGAATTAGCTTTAGTTTTAGTGTAAAGATCTCGGTTAGGGTCGGTGATGTGGTTAGGGTTAC
>NW_011890073.1:11774-12191 GCF_000151845.1 Pteropus vampyrus
TGTTTTGGAAGAGAGGTTATGTGCTGAAAAGTCATGAGACTGCAGTGAGGAACAATGTGGTATGATGTTTCCATACTTCGGTTCACTGTTTGCCATTAAGAAGAAATAGAAACACGGTCAACTTTGGAGAAAGTATGCAGCACGTACAAAGGAAACTAGCATTTGGATGCCTGATTTCCGTATCCAGAAGTGCAGTCAACAATTTGTCCCTTCTATTGGTATATTTTGTGAAATCAGTCGGCACTCTACTAAAGTACAGAAAGAAACTGCAATTCTTGTCAATCGGGTTATACATTTGCGATTTGAGTCTGATCTTAGTCCTGTTGTTTTTGATATGATTGTTGTTCAATCCCAGTCTGAAATAACTGCAGATCTGCTTGGACGTGTGCAGTTTTCAGTACCAGAGAGCCGGTGTGA
>NW_011890073.1:15366-16990 GCF_000151845.1 Pteropus vampyrus
CAGGGTTAGGGTTAGGGTAAAATTAGGGTTGGAATTTAGGTGTTAGGTTTAGGGTTAGGTTTAAGGTTAGGTTTATTAGTGTAAAATTTAGGGTTAGGGTTAGAATTCGAGTAAGATTAGTTTTAGTTTTCAGGTTAGGATCAGGGTTAGGATTAGTTTTAGTGTTAGGATTAGAAATACGTTTAGGGTTAGGGTTAGTTTGAGAGTTAAGTTTAGGCTTAGGGTTAGGGTAAAATTTAGGTAAGGGTTAGGGTTAGGGATAGAGTTTGGGTTATGTTTAGGATAAAAGGTTAGGTATCGGATTAGTGTGACTGTTTGGGATAGGATAAGGGTTAAGTGAGTGTTAGGGTCGGGGCAGAGTTTTAAGGTTAGCTTTAGGGTAAGAGGTTAGATTTATGATAAGTGTTAGGGTTAAGTTTAGGTTTACGGCTAGGTTTAGTTTTAGGAATTGGATTAGGTTTAGTTTAGGGTTAGGTTTAGGTTTAGCTTTAGGGTTAAGATAAGGTGAGTGTTAAGGTTAGGTTTATGTTAGAATTAGGTTTAGGGTTAGGGTTAGGGTAAGCGTTCGGTTAAGGTTTAGTGTTAAGGTAGGGGTTAGGGTTGGGATTATTGTTAGTGTATATTTTAGGATTAGATTTAGAATTAAAGTTAGGATTAGCTTTAGTTTTAGTATTAGAATCAGTTTTATGATTAGTGTTTGTGTTATGTTTAGAATTAGGGTTAGGATAAGCTTAATTTATTGGTTTAGTATCAGGGTTACTGTTAGGGTTAAGGTTACGGTGAGTTTCAGAGTTAAATTTAGGGTCAGTGTTATCTTTATTGAAAGGGTTAGGATTAGTGTTATTGATCGTTTAAAATTTATGGTTAGTGTTATTGTTTGGTTTGGGTTCGAATTAGGTTAGGATTAGCTTTAGTTAGGGTTAGGATCTGGGTTAGGGTTGAGGTTAGGGCTATTGTTCCTCTTTAGAATTAGGGTTAGGTTTAGATTTAACGTTAACGTTAGCATAAGGGGTTAGTGTTAGGGTTAAGGTTAGGGTTAGTTTTAGAGTTAAAGTTAGCGTTAAGGTTAGGTTTAGGTTAAAGGGTTAGGGTTAGACTTATTGTTAGTGTAAAATTAGGTTTAGAGCTGGTGTAAGTATTAGGGTTAGTATTATGATTAGGATTAGCTTTCGTTTTAGTGTTAGGTTCAGGGTTAGGGTTAGGGTTAGGGTTCGGAATACAGTTAGGGTTCAAGTTAGGTTTAGTTTAGTGGTACATTTATGGTGTGCTAGGGTAAGAGGTTAGATTTAGGATTAGTTAAGGATTTTGGTTAGGATTAAGGTTAGGATTAGGATTAGTGTTAGGGTTAGAGTAAGCATTAGGTTAAGGTTCAGTGTTAAGGAAGAGGTTAGGGTTAGGATTATTGTTAGAGTACATTATAGGGTTAGATTTAGAATTAAAGTTAGGATTAGCTTTAATTTGGGGTTTAGAATAATGTTTATGGTTATTGTTTGGGTTAGGATTTGAATCAGGGTTAGGATAAGCTTAAGTTTTAGGTTTAGGATCTGGGTTAATGTTAGGGTTAGAGTTAGGGTTAGTTTTAGAGTTAAATGTAGGGTTAGTGTTATCTTTATGGTAAGGGGTT
>NW_011890074.1:0-1616 GCF_000151845.1 Pteropus vampyrus
GGACCCCGTGGGGCGAGGGCCTGGGTCGGGGGGCTGCCTCAGGAGCTCACGTTTCAGGGTCAGAGGGATGGTCAGCGAGCAGGTCTGGGGCATGGGGACGAGAGGGAACGGGGGCCTGGGAGGGAGAGAAGGGAGTGAGGGAGAGAGGTGGTGGGGAGCGCGAGAAGGGCCAGCCCTGCCCCTCACCAGCTGCCATGGGCCAGCCCGGACGGTGACACCTGGGTGCAGAGGATAGAGGGCCCCACCCCAGTCCTGGGCCCACAGCCCCTCTGCCCCTCGATCTGAACTCTGCGCTCCCAAGTGGGGCCATTATGGGCCATTGAGGCCCAAATAATACCTCTTTTTTGCAGTTAACGTACAAAACACCAATAGCTTCAGCTGAAATGGATTTTTAAAAGTGTCATTTTATGGAGAATTTTACTTTCCATCTTGTTGTTTATTACGCTCTTAAAGGGAAAGCTTGTAATGCATCCATTGATCGAAATTCCAATTGAATAGATGTGAGCACATGAAATAGTCCAGCTCCTCACGGCGGAGCCGCGATGTTTATAGTGGACGCAGCACAATCAGTGTCGCCCGCAGCAGGCCAGCTGGCCGGGGTGCCCCGAGTCTCTTCTGTTCGTTACCAGGGAGAAATGGGGTGCGGGGCTCCCTCGGGAAGGAGCAGCACCTGACGATGCCTTCAGGTGACCTGCCCTCACCGCCCCCCACCCTCCACGTCCACTTAGGTGCTCAGCCCTCTCCGCGGTCGTTCTGTCCCCGCCCCTGCAGGTCACACAGCCGCCACATCCCCATGACCCCCAGGTCCACCTGCTCGCCTTGAGAGGGTGTGTCCTAGGAAGCCCAGCAGTTGGCCTGCCTCCACCGGAGGTGGCTGGGAACGGGCGGGAGGGGCACAGGGAGCCAGGTGGCTGCAGGGGAGCGGCTGCGGGTGCCACAGCCCCGGGAGCTGGCCGTAGGCCACATTCAGGGGCAGGTTCTGTGAGATCAGGTGGCCACAGTCATCGTGAGGCCATTGCCATCTGCTGGGTCCTCGGCCACTGAGCCCCGTTTCTCAGACCCTTGTGGCGCTCGCTCTAGTCACCTTCATTACACCTGCGCCTGGCTGCCTCTCACCTGAGGGACTCTGAACCGCCCAGAACCACCCTATAGATCACCCAGCAGCCTGGGGCCTCCTGAGGTGAGGGGCCCTGTTCTGTGCTGGCCTGGAGCTGGAAGCGTCTGAGACTGGAGCTGTCCTCTGCCCTGGGGACTGGAGCCTCTACCCTGCTAGGCAGCGTGGGCACAGGCTGGACTGGCCTGGGGGCAGGGGGCGGGGAGACAGGGCTGGGGGAGCAGGGCCAGGGCCAGGCCCCTCGCAGGCCTGTGCGGCGCCCGCCAGCGTCAGCGTTTCCGTGGAAAGTGCGCTCCGAGCGGCTGTCACGGTGGCGGCTGGGCCTGACCTACTTGGAATTTGCTGTGCAGAGCCACCTCCGCCTCCTGCTGACAGCGCACTCCCCACTCGCCTGGAAGCTTCGCAGAACCTCGCTCCATTTCCTGAAAACCGCTTCCCCAGTTGCTTTCTCTGCCCCCCAGCCAGCCTGCCCTCCTGCCCAGTCACCACCCCCCGGGCCACC
>NW_011890074.1:2683-4392 GCF_000151845.1 Pteropus vampyrus
CAGGCAGCCCTGAGCCTGGGGCCTGCGGGGGCGCCACTAAGTGGGGGCATCAGGGCCTTCCTGGTGTGCCCCGGTGGTCATGTCCGGGGGGTGTGCGTGTCCCCTCCCCGTGGACCACCCAGGGCTCACAGGATCCCGCCTGGTTGGTGGGGTCAGGGGCACCTGCACCCCTGCGTGTGGGAGGTAGGGGAGCACCCGGCTGACGGCCACTTCCCTGTCCCTGCAGGTCCCTGGTGCTGAATCGCCTGCGTCCTGCCGTTGGGGTGGGGAGAACCCAGCCGGGCTCCCCTCGGTGGCGGAGCAAAGGCTACCGCTGCATCGGAGGGGTCCTCTACCGAGTGTCTGCCAACAAGCTCTCCAAGACCTGCAGCCGGCCCGGCGGGGGTGGTGACGGCGACGGGGGCAGCAGGCCCCTCCTGCGTGCAGGTGAGGCTCCTGCCGGCGGGGTCAGGAAGCCCCAGGGCCTGGCCCAGTGAGTTGCCCGTGTGGGCGGCTTCCAGCAGCAGGCAGGGCGCTGATTCGGAGGCCCCTGAGGCCCGTGTCCCCAGGGAGGGCCCCTGCAGGCGGCGGCTCTCGCTTGGCTGGGCGGCCCCTGATTCTTCATTGTTCGCTCCTGGACAGAGGAGATGAGCCAGGTATGGTAAATGAGCCGGGCGAGTGAACACCTGGGGCCGCTGCGCCCCGAGTCGCATGGGCAACGCCTTCCAGCTGTGTCTGCAGGCGGCAGCCTGGGAAGCAGGCCCAGGAGGAGGAAGTGCCCTGGGCTCGCTTGTGGTATAAGTTAACTCAAAAAACAGGATGGTTTCAGTCCAGTTCTACCTTCTTCCTTTTCTGTCTAAAGAGAAAAAGGGGAAGGTCGCAGGCGGGTCGGGACTGCAGAGGCCCGGGAGCCCCCCACACCCTGCCGCACGCCCGAAGGGACGGGGGGAGCCCCCAAGCGCCCCCCAGAGCCTCCGTCTGCAGGACTCAGGGCACCTGCTGCCCCCTTCCAGGCACGGAGGGCTGGTGCCCCAGGAGGGAAGGCGCTGGGGCCCGGAGGCCGTGGCTCCACACTGCCCGTGCGCCTGTTTCCCCGCCTCTCCCGCGACCTCCCGGTCTGGGCCTCCGCGGCCTCAGGGAGCAGCGGGTGCAGAGAGGCCAGCCTGCGCCTGCCCCCTCTGCTCTCAGCAGCCCCCGCTCTGGCGGCCCCCGATCCCCAGAGCGTGAAGCCGCGTGGCAACAGTGCACGTGGTCTGCGGGCCCCACACAGCTGTTGGCACAGCTGAGGGCAGGGTTCTCGGGCCCCTCCGTTCTCTGCCTACACCACAGGGGCAGACGGCGCCACAGGGAGCTCGTGCGCAGCCGCTCTGCATTGTCTTGGTTGGCCCCGCATGGTGGCCTCTGTGCTTTGAGCCTTTCTTGGGGCCTCCGTGGTGAAAGGCACACCCGATTGTCTTTCTGATCCCTACAGCTGACCTGGCTGGCTGGCAGGACCCAGGCTCTGCTCCCTGCTGTCCTTGCTCGCTGAGGATCGTACAGAGCTCACTGGCCAGCAGACCAGATACCCTGTCTGCTCATGTCCTCCACCAGGCATGTCATAGGGCCACCACGGCCACCCGCCACCTGGCTTGTCACTCCCCATTGTCCCCTGGTTCCCACAGCTGGAGGCGAGGTACCTGGAGGCTGAGAGAAAAAGACAGGTTTGCACTCAGCACCTCATCTGCGTGGGT
>NW_011890074.1:7787-8856 GCF_000151845.1 Pteropus vampyrus
CCCCCCCGCACCCGCTGTTCTGGTACCACCTGCCTTGAGGTGAGCCCACTGGCCAGCAGCTGTGTGGCTTCGGGAGCCACACGGCCAGACCTAGTCCCTGCACCTTGTCCCTGTGGGACATCTTGGCTGCTCCCCTGCACCGGGGGTGGGAGTGGGTGTTGGCCTACAGGTCCGCTTCCTTAGCACTGTGTCCCCAAGGGGCCTGACAGGGACCCCGCCCGAGGGAAGGACAGCAGTGCCTGAGCGGAGGGTGGGGACCCTAAGGGGGCCGGAGCCAGGGAAGGGGCGGTTGGCTTGGTGCGACCAGGCCCGTGGCCTCTCTCCCCGCAGGCCGGTTGGACCTTTCCAGCAGCTGCAGTCGCTCCCTGGCCAGGTACGTCCCTGGGGCTGTGGGGGGGCGGGGGGCCCCGCGCAGCCGCGGCCTCACGCCGCCCGTCCCCCGCAGCCGGGCGGTGCAGCGCAGCCTGGCCATCGTGCGGCAGGCCCGGCAGAGGCGGCGGCGGAAGGAGCAGGAGTATTGCATGTACTACAACCGCTTCGGCCGGTGCAACCGCGGCGAGCGCTGCCCCTACATCCACGACCCCGAGAAGGTGGCCGTGTGCACCAGGTGACCGCCGGGGCGTCTCGGGTGGGCGGGCCCAGGGTCTGGCCTCAGCAGCGTCTCACACCCTCCTTGCCGTCTGCACAGGTTCGTCCGGGGCACGTGCAAGAAGACGGACGGAACCTGCCCCTTCTCTCACCACGTCTCCAAGGAGAAGGTGAGCGGCAGCTCGCGGGCCTCCCCTGCGCGTCCCCTGAGGCCCCTGCCAGGCCCCGGCCCCCCGGGTCTTCCCTGAGGAGCTGGGGACATTCCCTTCCAGCTGCCATTTACCTTAGCTGACCCCGAGGGTGTCCACAGGCCACACAGGAGGGCTTCACCTCCCCCAGGGCTCGGAGGTGTGTGTGGGGGGGTGTCCCACAGATGCCTCCAGGCGGCTGCGCAGGGGACAGGGGCACACAGCGGGCCCTCTGGTCCCAGGCCCCCACCCCGTGGGCCCCAGTGAGAGAGCAGACCCCACTGCAGGCCTCC
>NW_011890074.1:10558-11080 GCF_000151845.1 Pteropus vampyrus
GGGCGCAGCCCGGGCGGGGGAGGGGTAACCGAGTCTCTAAGTGATGCAGGTAGTGCCGAGTGAGCTGAGGGCCTGGACCCCCCGACCCCCGCCAGGCAGCCGCCAACCCGCACCTCGTCTCTGTGACTGCGCCTGGTCCGGGCATCAACTCAAGTGGGACCGTGTCTGCTCCTCTCACGTAGGGCGATGCTGCGTCGTCACTGCTGCGTTCCTGTGTGTGGCACCCTGTTGGCCTCTGGGCCACCTCTGCTTACCCCTGCATGTGCGGGCGGAGCTGGGGTTGTAGCTTGTGGACACTGACTAATGCCGCCGGAACGCTGACATCAGGTGTCTCTTCAAGTCACGTCTCTTGCCTCCTCTGGCGAGGCCCGGGGCGTGGGTCGGGGCGTGGGACGGGGCGTGGGTCGGGGCGTGGGACGGCTGGATAGGAAGCTGCTGGATCTGAGGCCCCGCCAGCTGCTTCCCGTCGCGGCCTCAGCCTTCAGCCCCGCAGGGGCCTGCCCGCCGCCCGCCGCCCGCCAC
>NW_011890074.1:12233-13825 GCF_000151845.1 Pteropus vampyrus
TCGCTTTTAAATGCTTTTTAGGTTGTTCATTGCAAGTATTTGGTAACATAAATGCTGTTGTACGTTGCTTTTAAATCCTGAAATTTTGCTGAATTTGTTTATTAGCTCTAACAGTGTTCTGTGGTTTCTTCATCTGCTAACAGATCATTTTCTTCCCCTTTTACTTGGATGTTTTTTATTTTAATACCGTAATTTATTTACATTTGCCTGATTGCTCTGGCCGGAACTTCCAGTTTCGTGTTGAATCAAAGTGGCAGAGGGGACGCCCTTGACTTCTCCTTCGAGGAAAAGCTTTCGGTCCCCTCCCCCCCGTGCGCGTGGCGCAGGCTGTGGGCGTCTCGTCGGTGGGCTCTGTCGTGCTGAGGGTGCTCCCTTCCTAGTCCTACTTTGTTTGGCCTTTTTATCATAAAAAGGCGTTGGATCTTGTCATTTCTGCCCCCATCGAGGTGACCGAGTTTTCTTGCCCTCACCCTGTGGGTGGCCACCAGCCTCGTCACCCACGCTGAGTCATGACTGGGCTTCTGGGGTGGAGCCGACCTCGCGCTCCGAGGATCACCCTGCCTTGGCCTTTTCACACACTGCTGACCTCGGTCTTCCGGTGTTTTCTTGAGGATTTTCACATCCATGTTCCCAAGGGCTCCTGGCCTGTAGCTTCCGTTTCTTTCCCGAACGGCCTCTGTCCGGTGTTGCTTTCTGGGTAAGTCCAGCCTCGTAGGTGGTTTTGGCTTTGCGGGGCTGGGAATTGCTGCCGCCCCTTCGGGGTTCCGGAGGGATTTGAGAAAAACGGGTGTCCGTCCTTCTTCGAGTGTGGGGAGACTTCGCCAGGGGAGCCGTCAGGTCCTGGGCCTCTCTGCCGGCAGGTTCCTGGCCCCGCTTCGGTCCCCTTGCTATGTCTGCGTCCCGTCACACGTTCCGGTCCCTCTAAGGTCAGTTTGGCAGGGTGTGTATTTCTAGGAATCCGTCCATTTCCCCTAGTGTTTGTGGGGGCGTCGTCTGACTGTCCCTCACGGCTTTCTGGCGTCTGCAGGGTCTGCGGTGACCCTTGCTTCGTTCCTGTTGTGGAAATTTATCGCTTCTCTTTTTTCTGTATCTATTTTGCCAGACGTTCGTCAATGTTATTAATCTTTTCGAAGAGCCATCTCTTTGTTTCGTTGACTTTTCTTTTGTTTTTCTTTTCAATTTTATTGGTTTCCGCTTCTGTTGTTGCATTCTTCAATTTTAAAATTTCGATTATGCCTTTTTCTGATGAGACTGTCTATGTTTTCGTGTGTCAAGGCTGTAAGTCACCGGACGAATTCATTAATATGTTCAGAGAACCGACCTTTGGCCCGCTCGGCCTTTGTCGTGACTTCATGACTTTCACGGATTTCTGTTCTCATCCTTTACTCCCTTCCCTCCGCTTCCTTCGGGCCACCTTGCTGTTTCTGCCCTGACTTTGAGGGGACCCTCTGCTCATCTAAGAACCACTTTGCTTTCCCTGCACCCTGCAGGTTGTGAGATGTGCTGCTGTCCTCGCTGGCTTCTGAGTGTTAATCTGATTTCCATTGTTCCTTGTTCGACCCACGAGGTATTTGGCAGCGACCGTCTTAAAC
>NW_011890074.1:15505-16140 GCF_000151845.1 Pteropus vampyrus
GCAGCCACTTCTTTTGTTCCTTTCTTTTATTTTTTGTAAGATCAGGAACCCAGCAGCCACCCCAGCATCGGAGGAGGCAAGCAGGGTGGGCGAGGTCCAGGGAGGCTGCAAAGACCTCCCCTGGCCTGGCGGCCCTGCCAGCCTTCCTTAGGGGGACGGGGCAGTGGCCCTGGGAGGGCCACCTGCCCCTGCAGCACCCGGTAGGCACCGAGGCCAGTGGGGCCTGACTTCCAGGCTCTGGCTTGGCTGAGCAGGTGACTGGGGTCCTCAGCCCTGAGGGGGACCCAGGAGGAGAGGTGGGCTCGCAGGGGCACGTGGACAGTGCCCCGCCTGTGGGCAGCCTCACAGAGGCATCTGGTCAGTGGGGACACGGCCCGTGAGTTGGCTTCATAGGTGGAGGCTTCGCAAATGCAGGCGCCTCCAGGACGTAAGTGTCCTCTGGCCCCTTGCTCCTTCCTGACACGGGCGGCAGTCCTTTTGCCTGCACAGGGGCCTCGGTGTCCCTTGCCACCACCCCTCCAGCTGCCGGCACGTGCCTGGGCTTCTCCCTCAAGGGTGTGGTATGGCACCTGTGTGCATTCAGCATCCTTTCCCAGGTGAGAGCATGCGCTGTGTCTGCGTGCTGCCCTGCACCT
>NW_011890074.1:19535-20345 GCF_000151845.1 Pteropus vampyrus
GCGAGTAGTGGGCAGGGGTGCAGAGGGCACTTCGGGTGTGGGTCTGGGAGAGGCGTGGACGGGAGACGGGTTGCTGGTGGAGTCCCTCCCCAGGGAGGCAGCTGCTGAGTGTGCGACCCCAGAATGACAATGGGCACCTCAGTGTAAGTCAAAGGAGCCTCCTAAATGGGGCAGGTGCCAGCCCTGTGGCCACCAAGCCCAGAGAAAAAAGGCTGGGCAGGAAGTGGGGCCAGAGCGAGACCTTCAGCCGGGCCCTGCCACCGAAGACTTTTTGCAGCCGCACCCCATAACTTCAGTGGCCACTTGCCCCCGCTCAGGAGTTCCCTCCCGGGAACAAAAATGACCGGTCCAGACCCCTGCACTGGTTCTTGGGCTGCAAGCACTTCCCGGTGGAGCATTGTCAGCGAGGACCGGAAAGCCCCGTGCCAACAGGACAGACACAGAACCACCGAGGGCCAAGCGTGCTGAGCTGGGGCCCCCCCAGCACAGGTGGATGTGGAGCCTGCAGAGCCGGCATGCCACCCTAGCACGGCCACCTGACTCCTGGTCCCTCCCCACATCGAACCAGGCCCCCTTGACGTTGGCCCTGATGGGGGGGGCCCTCCATCGCTCTTTGCTGAAGTTTCACCTCACATGCTGTAGGAGGGGACCAGCCCATGGTGTCCCCCTTTCCGTGACAGTGGGTGGGACCTGGGACCTGCTTCCAGTTGTAGAACCTGGCATGATTACACCGCCTTATCTCAGGTACCTGGTGGGACAGCCACGGAGAGGGGTACAGAGGGCACTGCCAGCCCCCAGCCAGCAAGATGC
>NW_011890075.1:0-424 GCF_000151845.1 Pteropus vampyrus
ATTAGTCAAATAAAAATGTCGAACAAGAGCTACGTACATATACGAACAACCTATAACAAAGGAAACGATTTGGTGTATTGTGAACAAAAGCTGAAGTCAGTTCTAAGGTGGATAAGAAATTTTTTTTCTGTAACGTTATCAGTGCGAAAAAAATTAAAAGTTACTGAGGGCATTGTTTTCTTCACATTTAGTTTGCAAAAGCAGGGACAAGTTTGAAAGTGGAATAGTTCTGAGAGAGAAGAAAAGGAGGAGAGAGAGAAGGAAAAAAGAATACGACCCCTCCAAACAGTGTAGACATCTCGTATTTTGAAAAACGTTTCTATAACTTGAATACATGTTGCTAAGAAAATTTACCTGTTAAAGTTTGCTTAAATTAGCCATTAACATACGTGTGCTAAACGGGGGTTCTCTTTAACTATTAAAT
>NW_011890075.1:474-1330 GCF_000151845.1 Pteropus vampyrus
AGGTTCACAGGGAGCACCTTGCGAGCACCTTTGCAGCTTTGCTTAAAAGTTCTAAGGGCAGCACTTCTAGAGATTCCAACAGATCCGGGGTGTGGTTTGGGCACGTGTACTCAAAGCGAAACAACACCCTCCCCCACTCCCAATGAAACAAACTTCTTGGTTTTAGAAATTAATTTAAATTTGGTTTTAAATGCTGATGTGAAAACTTTCCTGAAACATTTTTGCATTTGTTTCTCTGTCTTAGTAAATTACTGACAGTATGTTAAACCTAATCTAAAATGTATGTGATGATTCAGTTTGGGGAGGCCTTCTGTATGATTTTTTAAATCTTTTTCTTGCACAGAAATTTTATTGTTTTAAAGCTCTGTCATTTTTAATTAATTACTGTCTCATTTGATCAAGTTGTAGATGCAAAGCAAGAACCTATATCAGGGACTGAGGTTTGCACAGATGGATCTCAAGTCGGTTGAAATCCAGTTGATTTGAGATTTATTGCACTGTCTTCTGGGTTCACGTGTTTTCAAGGAATCTAATCTCGAATCCACAGCCTTGTTAGGACATTTAAATTACAATTTACAAAGAATGTGCAAAATGTACTTAAATTCAACTTCAAAGTAACACACAGAGCAAAATTTGACTCTAAATGTTTTACTATCCTCTTGAGAGCTGAAGTGCCACCTTCTGGCTGACTGTCTCATTGCACAGCGTCCTTGGTGGGTTTATGTAATGGGAAGGACATTTTTCTCTGCAGAGAGTCAGGATAAGTCCTTCTGGGCACATGCTAGTGTGTCATTAGAGTACACAATGTCCCAAGCATGTGATAGATTTTGAGATTACAAACATGTAGACAATAACC
>NW_011890075.1:2558-4536 GCF_000151845.1 Pteropus vampyrus
TATATATATGTACAATAAGAATATATTATATATAATATAAGACCTGAATGGACTTTAGGAAAATCCTAATGTAACTTCATTCTTTTACGCTGAAGTCCAGAGAGTTTAAGAGAATTGCGTCAAATTTTAGTGCTAATACACGTCAGAGAACAATTGGATTCTGGTCAGTTGACAGCAAATCGTCAAGAATGCAACAATATAAATGGCCGTGGAGCCAGGTCACCTCCCTCTCAGTACCAACTTGACACCATAAATGAGACATAGTTACACATGTTTTTGACTTTGTATTTTTCTCACTTACCCTTTATCCATATTTTTATATTTTCTAACCTTATTTATTGCTTTCTACCTCTATATGTGATATGCCTGACTTCCAGAATGCCTTTACCCTCCTTTATTTCATTAAAATTGAACTCTGCCAAGATTCTCTTTTCCTCTAAAAGCTTTTCCTGACCTTTTGCACAGGAGAGTGTCTGCCACGGCAGTCTCTTAACGTAGTTTCTGCCACTCGCTCAACGTTTATCAAACTGATAGTTCTGTTTTCACATGTTTGTGTCCTTCCAACTTCGGGGTAAGTTCCCCCAGGACAGAAGTTTCTTACGCTGTTTTACATATCCAACAGCACCTAGCTCAGCACTTTGCACAAAGTGGATACTTATAAATATCTGTCTACTACTTGTTTGCAAAGTTCATTGTTTGGGGGTCTAGCCACGATTTTTTATTTATTTAAACTTGAAATCATGTGCAGTTTACTGGGAAATGCTTACAGAGAAATCAACACTCTTTTGTCTTAATTCTTACTCACTCAAGACCCTCTGAAATTGGTTTTATGGACTCGGGTTTTCTTGTTTGTTTGGGGTTTTGTTTTGTTTTGTTTTGTTTGTTTGTTTTTGATATTATATTCAGCTTCTAAATGTCACCTCTAATTACCCTGACATTTTAAATTTAAGTCTTTTAAGACTGGTCTCCATTAAAAAAAAAAAAGGTTTTATCTAATGTCATTTTATGGCCAAATAATTTCTCAAACTGGTTACATGACTGAAAATAAATGAAATTCCTGGGCCTAGAACCTTTTAGTAGTGCCCGTGTTGCCTAGAACGGGGTCTCCCCAATGACATTCCCTGGGCCTCTGGGAAAACTCGGATGAGGACTGAGAAGGACCAGTTCCCTCTTGGCAGCTGAATCAAGGGAGAAGTGTGTGTCGACGGTTAGATTTCATCCCGACTGCGACTAACAATGACACTGTTGCCATCCCTCCTGGCCACAGGCTTGCACTTAACAAAACAGCTTCCAGACTCTAAATCATGCTCTTTTCCAGAAGGTGATGCTCATCCTGGGCTGACGTTATTTGATTAAAGAAAAAAAAAAAAGTGTAGTTTTGTAGTAACTTATAAAATGTTCGAAACTTGCCTATGAGTATTTTTTTCTTGACAGAACCGATGCCATCTTGGAAATAACCTTCCTATTTCCTTACAAATAATGCTTCGTTTACCGCCTATATGTCAAATTTTATCTTTTGAGAACTCGTGAATTACATTCATACGGAAAATGCTTTGCTTCATGGCAAAGCCATACTCACCACGAAGGGAGGAGAGGAGAAAGTACTATCTTAGGCTCTGAGATTTTTATCTTTCTACCTATGACTTATGGCTATTCCAGAATTTAGTTACTCGTAACAAATTCCCGAAAACTATAATTCTCTCTAATGAAGGAGGCAATTTCTTGTGAAAAGTTAATATCCAGTTACCTTCAGTTTCATAAATTCTCTCATTAACATCATCCGTAGTATATCAGTTGTAACCCTGTTATATTAGCCCAGAAATAAGAAGGAAAAAAATCTGCCTTTTTTTTTTTTTTAGAGAAATTTACAGAAGCACTAACCCAGCCATCAGTAAAATTTAACCCAACGCTGGAAAGTGTTTTCCGAAGGGTGCAGAATTTGGGCATGAGATTTTATAGGAAATAACCTATCCACACA
>NW_011890075.1:5854-6613 GCF_000151845.1 Pteropus vampyrus
CGATGTTTTAGACCCAGTTACTGAGTCAAATGTTGGCTCATCGTCTTCTGGGTCTCTCTTGTTTCTCCCTATAGAATTTCCCTGACTCTTCCATATTTATTCGAAAGGAAAAACAATAGACTACAGTTTCATCTTCTATCCTAGCACATGTGTGCACGGAGGAGTGGAAAACAGAGTGACGAGAGGAGTGGGAATGGAGGAACGATCTAGAAGGGACGAAGGGGAAGCGGGAGGCTCTTCCTTTATAACATGCTTCACGCGGTTTTATTTTTCTCTTCTTAGGACTCACATGTTTTCTGGCAAACTGGCTCAGAGTTAACTATTTGAATGTTGGTGTGGAACCTAGAGCAAAATGTCCCTCTGGATTTCACTAGCGAGGGTGACTTGTGGCAGGAAATTCTGTGCAGCCTGCCTGGTGTATGCTAAGCAGATACTATTATCCACGGATGCCCAAAGGACCATATGGTGGCTCTAGATAGAGGGACTGTTCATCTCCACGGACAGCAGCTCATCAGAGAGTGACTCAGGCTGCATCATCGCACAGCATGAAGACACTCCAGTTATTTGTCTTGCATTAAATGCAACAGTGAAGATTATGCTGAACCAGCGGAGAAAATTCTTTAAAGAAATTTCTTTAAAGTCACAGACTGTTTTATTCATTTTCCCCAAAATCTTCTCACAGACTGTTTAATTCATTTTCCCCAAAATTTTCTCAAGATTCCTTTCCCACTTACCTATTAATTAAAATCCTTTCAAATA
>NW_011890075.1:6961-8951 GCF_000151845.1 Pteropus vampyrus
GGAACATCATCCCATTTTAAGAAACCAAACAATTCATAGGGTTGTTATGTTATAATTGACAATTGTCTAGTTATTTCTGTATTATATCTAGTGTGTAGTAGAAGTTGTTCGGGAAAACAGAAATATACAGATAAAGCCTCTAATTTTTAGTACTTATAGCAATTCTGAGGCTTATAACTCTTACTCCAAAATCCTTTACGGAAACAGAACCCTTCAATTTCAGGGTGAGGCGAATCTGCCAAAAAAGAGGATGCTCCTGGTTATTTTGTGCATTATAAGGAAGAGGAAAGGATGATCTGCCACAAACTGTGGGCCTCCGTGGCCAGTTCTCCCTGACATAATAGCCCCGGTGCCAGCAGAGGCTTCAGTGCCCTCCTCATTGACATCCACAGTGGCTTGATGGAACACTTCGGACAGAAACAGGTCGTTCCCTTCCGACATCCCTGAGAAATTGGCCTGGCCCTTGCTGAAGGCGTCCTTCATGCCCATGCTTCTCAGAATGGATTTGAGTTCGTAGTGCTCTTCTAATTTGAACTGGGGGATGTATACCTCAACATCATCTTCAGCCATCGTGTCTTTGCTGAGCCACTTGTCGAGTTTATCATAAGTTATTTCACTTTCCAGCTACAAATCAAAAACAAAACAAAACACCACACAACAAAACAGTGAGTGCCGAGAAAAAAAGGAAAACAACTTCTAAATCTAATGTTAAAAATCGGTGACTTTAACTTTATTACATTGCGGGTGGTATAAAAACTTAATAGATTAGTAAAGTTTTTTTGTGAGCAGGTGGCCTGTATGACATATGTTTAGGGCTCTGAATGAAAGTTTGAGACATGCCACATTTATTAGCAACCGATTCATGTATTTCTGTGAGAAGTCGCACATGATTTCCTAAGTTAGAGAGATGTTCATCACGAAAGGTAAGTTTAGCCCCAGAAACCTAAAACAATTGAAGTTAGAATGACTTACCGACTCCAGGCCAGTAGACACGTTAGCAATTCCATCTGGAAGCAAAAGGAACATGCTGACATCTCCAGCGTATGGGAGTTCTAGAATCTGAGTCTTTAGGTCTTCGATGTAGCCAATGTTCAGCTTTTCGTGTAAGTACATCATTCGTACAGGTTTATGCTGAGTCTGAAATGATTAAAGAGTAAAATATGAAAGTTTATACTATGATGTCAAGAGACTTATAGACGTAAAAGAGAATGTGTTCTGCTTTAGTGTTTAAGAAATGTTTTAGAAAACAAACTAAATTATTTGCATACACTACCAGTGGTTCTAATCTTATTACCTTTTTCAAGATTACACTCATTATTAATAAGATGGACAATAATAAGAATACTAAAATCTTTGTTTAGTACCTACCATGGGCCAAGAACTCCGCTAGATCTCATTGAATCCTTATAACTTTTTGAGCTGGATATTATTATTATCCAAGTTTTACAGTTAAAAAATGTAATTTATACAACATAAGGTAAGTCATATTTGGTAGAAAGAGCCTACATTCCAGTCCAGGACTGTGTAAGCGTAAAGTCCATAGTCTTCCACCACCACTCATATGATCTCTCACAAAATTACTATGATTTTCAGTAGCTTGAAAGAGTCGATCAACTGTTCAACGTCCATCACTTATAACTAGCAAATCATACAATAGCATCAGCGAATGGTCTCTCTTGTCTCTTCTCCTGTCTTGTCTAAGCCCCTGAAGTATATGTTAGGAAAACCTGTCTCGTTGTCTCATACCGAGTTCACATGGAAAGGATAAAGCCCATTTAATTTCTTCTCAAATGGAGTCTTCCACTTTCCTTTGAAGTAGACGGCATTCACCAGAACCATCCTGGTCTCCGGATCTACAGAACCTTCAGGTAACAAGTTTGGAATTTTGCCTACAGAAAACATGACATGGGTTTAGGTATCATGATCCAGAACTGTGAAAGTTACTATAATTCCTCGAATCTTTTGCGTCACAATCAGACTCAGCAGCCAC
>NW_011890075.1:10704-11537 GCF_000151845.1 Pteropus vampyrus
AACATAAACATTTCGTATTCCAGGAGGCCCCTTCTCATTGACACGTCGGAGTCAGGACGTAGTGTCACAATTATTTCAGTACTGATATTTCCTATGTTGGAAAACATCTGCCTTCTCTCCTAGTCTATTTTAATGTAATATCCAAAAACAGATTATTTGAGTATTGAACAAATGTCTTCTATTAATAGGCTTCAATTATTTTTTTTCTCACTTAAAACAACACTCAGCTAAACAAGAATAAGTTTGCATTAACCAAAATAACTAAAACTGGATGACTATTAAAGTATTAAAGACTAAATTCAAGGATGGTTTTTAAAGACAGATTGGTTTTCTAAAAGAAAGAACAGAAACTATTTCCTTGGTTTTACCTTTGGTTTGAGTATTGACCCAGAAATTAATCTTTCTTCTGGCTGCTTCTGCACATTCTAGGAAGTCGACTGCCTGGGGTTCTGTAGAATAATATTTCTCAGAGAGTCGTATGTATTCCTTTAAAGCAAGAAAAACACAGGAGATTACACAGAATGTATACTGAACAAACCTTAGAGTAATTGTGAATTACGGGCTTCCTGTCAAGACTGGGATCCTGGGCTGGCATAAGGATGGAGGCTGGCTACTGGGAGCCAAGGAAATGATGCAGATTATACGCGCTCTGCAGGCCTCCTTTTCCCACACTCCAGCCCCAACTCAATTTGCCCTCCTGCATCCTATATTATAGACACTAAGTTAGAGGGAGATGGGGCTTAGGGGTTCATGGCTCTGGAAGTCAATTATATCCTTCCTTACTACACAGTAAATGGGGCTTTTGCATCAGAGAGAGAGAAAGCCTAAGGGAT
>NW_011890075.1:12511-14204 GCF_000151845.1 Pteropus vampyrus
TGGCTCTGCCCTTTGTTATTGGTGGGACCATGAAATATTTACTTAAGGACCCTGAGTCTTGTTTTCTCTCTGTGAAAAGGGGAAGTCATACTAAGTTCCTTCTCAGTCTAACATTGTGACTTCAGACAAGAAGATTCTGGAAATAAAATACTAATATATGTATGTATATAATATCAGAGTCTTATAATAAATACTACACATATTAGGTGATAGGAATAAAATACTAATGTTATATGTAATAGAAATAAATTAATAATAAATATATATATAAATGAATGAGTCAGATACCTTCAAAATAACACCAGGATAAGTGGCCTTCTGGATCTGCTGCTTGAGTTCACAACCGGTGGCAATCGCTGGGGTCACTGGGGTGACGTCGTGGACTCTCATTTTGTGAAACTGAAGCACCTACAGTTGGAATTAGAAGGAACAGTTACATTTTTCTGCTAAATTACTTAACTTTTAAAGCAATGGCTATCAGGTGCCTCTTAGTGCCTAGCTGCTACTGTGTATGGATCTTCTTTATGTCATATGTAAGTGTCAGCCACCCCAAACTTTCCCTACAGGAGTCAGCACGAGGTATTTCATACAAATCTACATACCAGCCATTCATCTCTAGGCTCAGTTGTCTTAAATGCCTTCACTTGCCCACCTCGTAACGAGTGGCAAGGCCTCCACTCCAACACAGGTGAGTCTGTCCCCAAAGTCCATGCTTCTTCCTCCAAACCAAAGAGTTGATTATCCCCTTTCTTTTTAGTAGCAAATTAACCAAATTCGCCTTTAAATTTTAAAATTTTGCAGCAGAGTTACAAGAAAACAATATAAAATCTCTTGGTTTCACCTGCTCAAGCACTTTCCAGATACAGAAAAGCTGGATTATGCCCAGAATGACCCAGAAGCTCATTTTCCTCTGGTATCAAAATTAATCTCTTTTATTTTAACAACCCAGAGACCTTTCTTCAGCATTTGCCTCAAAACATATTGCTTTTGATTGCTAGTGATCTCTTGACATCGAAGAGATTGAGACTCCAATGTTTTCTGAAGTTTTCAATGCAGTTTGCTGTCTTTACTTTTTGAAGGCAGAGAAAATAAAGGGAAAGGAGCATATTTCAAAATGTTACTGGCATCAGAGTTGAGCAACTGAGTCTCGATGTTTAAACTGCCACAAACACAGGGAGTGATATAGCCAACCCCTTTCCTCCTGCGAGGAGATTAGCCAACACTCTCTGGGAACCACTTCTCACAAGGCCCATCTTAAATGGGCCACCATGTACCTGGGAAGGATCCATAAACACACAGTCCGGTGCAACTCTTGTGGGAAACCTGAAAGCAGCCAGCGGCATCTTGGTGTGACAAAAAGCCTGTGAGAACCAGAGCCTGTACGTGAAGCATTCAATTTTACTGTTCGCGTACATGTATGTATGACAGAATTTTAATTATATGGTGACCTCGTCTGGGTCACTGACCTAGGAAGTAACAGAATCATAAGAGTTTTAAATGTATTGAATTCATCCCGTAGGAATCTCACAGTGTGTGGTTGAAGAGGTTCAATGTCGTTTCAAGGCTCCAGACTCGGTAAAGGGTCTCTAACAGAGTTTGTGTCCATTAACCAAAGAAGAAAGCCAGCTTCCCCACACCCTGTCCATCTGGATTTTGAAGGCTGACTGTCATGCCAGGCCCCATGTTGCTGACA
>NW_011890076.1:0-837 GCF_000151845.1 Pteropus vampyrus
TCAACCTTCACTCTCAAAGTGGCTCTCAGACCCCTTTCCTCTTCTTCATGACTGCTGGCCACCCCATAGTCCATTATCCTGGCATTGCACACATTCGGTGAGCCCGGGCCAGTCCATGTGTGTTTAAGTTTGTGTACATCTCCCCTTGAGATGATACATTTCTCCAGGGCAGGAAGTATGCCTCCTACCTCATCTCCAGCAAGAACTGCTGTATCAGCTTTGTAGACAGCATTGTTCAGGCTGGAGGACTGACTAACTCAGCCTGGAAGTGTTGTGCAGGGCATTGTCCCAAGCTAAGAATGCACAAGCCTCTTCCATCCTCTTGTGGCAGTATGGGGAATGGCAGGCTGCAGCAGGAATATGGAGGGCACCTTCTAGGGGAACCTTATTTGCCTTATACCCATCCTGATCACCCTTCCTCCCGAGACCCCCTTAAGGTTCATGGACATCTCCATCTTTCCCACAACTGATTGCTTTCACTGGTACAAGGCCTTGTGAGACGCCCAATCTCTCTCCACGATACATCTGCCTGCCACCACTCTGCCCTCTCCCCATCTCAGCCTAAACCCTGCCCCTGCCTGGTTCTAGGTGACCTTCGCATCCAGCACACCATGATGGCCTCCGTGCGCCTCAGCTATGGGGAGGACCTGCAGGTGGACTGGGACGGCCGAGGGAGGCTGCTGGTGAAGGTAGGCCCCTCCTGAGCGCTGCCTCGCTGCAGCCTGGTCTTACAGAGTACCCCTTGTGCTCTGGGCAGAGCGGCTTTGTGTGTGGGAGGATTCCTTTCTCCCAGCGCCCATGCCTGCAGAGTGAGGAACAAGCCCCTCTTGTTTGTGA
>NW_011890076.1:2554-3413 GCF_000151845.1 Pteropus vampyrus
CCTGAGAGGAGGCCGGTGAGGTGCTGCAGGGGCTCCCTGCTCTCCTTCCCCCCAGGGAGTTATGGGTCCCTGAGGGCTGGGCAGTCCAGGCAGCAGGGCTCTGATGGCTGGGATGCAGGGCCCAGCTCAGCCTTAGGTAGAGCGGTGTAGAAAGGACCCCCTGACAGTCTTCGCTTTGTCAGAAGTGTCACTGATCTGAGATTTATTTCAAATAGCAAGCACGTTCTCTAAGTCCCTGATGGGTTAATGTAGGGCTGGTGGCCTGACCTGGCCTGGCCTCCACAGATACACCCACTCATCTATACTGGGCAAGCTGACCCCTGAGATAAGCTGAGGGGATGGAAGAAGATATCATTTTAAAGAGTGGGGGATGGTAGCAAAGGCAGGCCTGGGCGGGGCGGGGGGGGGGCGGGGAGGGGGGGAGAGTGGATGCTGAGACGGGGGTGAGGGGGAAGAGTCATCACCAATTTTGCTGCTTTCTTCGGGACTGGCCTTGACTGTTGCCATTGCATTTCAGCCTGTGTCCAAAGGAGAACCTCATTCATTCACAGATTTGTTTAGTTATTTGTTCAACTATTCATTTCTTCAACACATCCTCACCATTAGAGAGGCTGTGGTTACAACAGTGAAACCAAAGAGAATCCTTACCTCATTTAATTTAAATTCTAATGGGGGGGAGACAGACAATAAACCAAACCAACAAGTAAATTATATCATATATTAGAAGGTGATAAATCCTGGGGAGATAAATGAAGCAGTGAAGAGGAGAGGAAGTGCCAGGATTGGGAGGGGTCACATTTTAAATAGGGAGGTCAGGGAAGGGCCTGGCCAGCTAAGGTGATATTTGCAAGATAAACAA
>NW_011890076.1:3463-3879 GCF_000151845.1 Pteropus vampyrus
TGGAAGCTGCACGGGGACTGTGAGGACCTGCGGAAGCAGCCCAGCGACCCGTGCATCCTCAACCCGCGCCTGAGTATGTGGTGGGGGGCGGGGGCGGGGGCGGGGCAGCCCTGAGGTCTCCCACTTTCCAGCGCATTCCATGGGACAGGGCACCCACCGTCAAGGGAGGGGGGCGCTTGGTTTTTACGACCAACATTTGATTATCTGCATCTGGATCATTTATTCTTCAAAGTTTCTTTCTTGAGCATCCCTGTGCCAAACCCTGGGAGAGAAAAGAATAGTACATAGTTCCTGCCTCTGGACCTTCTTTCTCAGTCTGCCGGAGCAGCAGCCATCCAAACTCAGAATTAAAATATCTTCAGATAAATGCACTGGGGTGGCCATTTGCAGATTTAACGCATCCTGGAACTATTTCT
>NW_011890076.1:3929-4304 GCF_000151845.1 Pteropus vampyrus
CTTGTTGAGTCAGAGCTGGAAGCTGGATGAGGTCAGCTGAGACCCCCAGGCCAAGCACTGAGGGTCTCAGAACACAGAGAAGTCACCAGGCGATATTGATTACATTCACAGCAGGCGGCAGGGCTCTGGGGCCTCCGCCCTGCTCTGTCTTTTAACCAGGGCACTAGCCACAGAGGCCAGCAAATGCCCCCAGCTGTGCTGTGTGCGAGACAGGAGGCGTGACTCCCTAAGTTGTCCCCGAGTGTGTACTTTGGGCTCTGAAAGATGGAGAATGACACATGCTGATGGCCTGGAGTTTGACCCCAAGACCCCTCTGGTCACCCCTGGCAGACTGCCCCAGAGTCCTCGCTAACCCCACCTCCCCCAATCACAACC
>NW_011890076.1:6362-6683 GCF_000151845.1 Pteropus vampyrus
GAGATTTGGGAGACAGATGCACATATTTTTCTTATAAATTGGTTGTTCCCTTTGGGAAGACAAGGCTATAGGCTCCTTGAAGGCAGGGGCCAAGTCTCACCATCTCTGCATCCCTACGCTGAGCACAGCCCCTGGCACCTGGTAGGAGCACACTAAGCGTCTGATAAACTGAGATGTGCATTACTTCTTCTGGGGAAGTAGGCCACAGGAAAAGTTTAATGTGGCTCTGAGCCAGCTCCAGAGACAGTCTGTCAGAGAGTAAAAACTCTCAGGTCCAGCTGCTCCTTAGTGGGTGAAATGTGCCCTCATCACCATGGATTC
>NW_011890076.1:7628-8050 GCF_000151845.1 Pteropus vampyrus
ACTTCTTCTGGGGAAGTAGGCCACAGGAAAAGTTTAATGTGGCGCTGAGCCAGCTCCAGAGACAGTCTGTCAGAGAGTAAAAACTCTCAGGTCCATCTGCTCCTTAGTGGGTGAAATGTGCCCTCATCACCATGGATTCAATGGACTGAAGGGGTTTTCCATCTCTGTTGCCCAATGTGCCTCATCTTAATCCTTTCTCTAAATATTTATCCTGTGACCCAACTCCTCTTCTGGTTCATGTCTAATATGGTTAGAGAGCCCCCTCCGTCCCCCAGCTACTTTCAAATACCAAGCCCAGAGCAGATGCAGGAGGGGAGGGCTGCAGGCCTCTCCAGAGGACCTCTGACCCTATTTCTGAGGTTTATGGCAGGGTTTCCTTTCACAGTGTCTCTGAAATGCACTGTCAGTGGGTTTCACTGTAG
>NW_011890076.1:8100-8410 GCF_000151845.1 Pteropus vampyrus
TCCTGCTCCCCTTCGGCCTCCTGTCAGGGTCTCAGGCAGAAGCAATTGAACTAGAAGAAAATACACCCCAGAAGCATTGCCTTAGTGGTGCATTGCTATCCTGACTCACTATTGTGCATGACCCTGAAAAATACAGTCCCGGGTACTGGCTAGAGACTGGCGGTCTAAAGATGAACCAGACAGTGTGGGCCCCAGAGAAGCTGACAGTCTACCTGGGAGACCAGTTAAAATGTCCTGATTATGGAAAATTTCAAACACATAAAAGAAAGAGAATAGTGTAAGGAGCCCTAATGCAACCATCTTGGCTTCA
>NW_011890077.1:0-4416 GCF_000151845.1 Pteropus vampyrus
CGGGCACGGCCTCCGAGGGAGCCTGCGTGGGTAACAGTCCCCAGCAGATGTACACCGGGCCTGGCACCGGGCCCTGTCAGACCGGTTGCGCGCGGAGCTGCCCACGCTGCCAACGCGGCGCCTGCTTTCAGCTCCTTTCTGTCGAATACCATTTACAGACTCCCTGAAAAGCCTGCGCCCAGAGAGCCTTTCCAGATCCCCGATCCCGAGCGTGAGCGGAGTGGCCCCCACTGGCAGAAACCCACGGCGAGCAGTCGCGGAAGCCGCAGCCTCCCGAGACTGTAGGGGCTGACGCCTCTGGGGGTTTCCAAAACGTTTGGCGGGGGGTAGGACCCGCGGAGCCACGTGGTGATGCGGAGGAAAGCTGAGACCCCAGACTCGTCTTCTTAACAAAGGGCCCGGTCTTCTCAGCCCGTCAGGGACCAGCCTGGTCAGTAACGGCTTCCTTGGCCCCCCATCTGCGAAATGGGTGCAGCGAGGGCTCCGGCCTCACCTTTTCGAGGGTGGCGTGAAATGCACAGCTGACACGCACAAGCCTAAGTTCCCAATTCCCTCCCCCTTGGCCAATGGCAGTTGGGTATTTGCAGGACACACTCAAGTCGCTAGACCCTTTTCTCGCTCTAGGAGGGTCTGTTTCTTTGCCCTCATCTCCTACCACCTTCCCCTCTTCGCTGACCTTACGGCTTCTCCAGTGACACAAGCTCGTTCTCACCTCAGGGCCTTTGCACTGCTGCTCTCTCTGCCTGGAACTCTTCAGAACTTCAGATACGGTCGTGGCCACCCCCCCACCCCCGTCGTGGCTCAGGCTTTATCTCGATGCCATCTCCCTAGAGAGGCCTTTCCCCCCCCCATCTCCAGATTCCCCGCCTCCTCCCCCAGCTCAGCTTCTCACCACTTCCGTCTGTAGCTTCTCCTCTGGGACCGCTGCGTCCCTGTCCCCAGCACAGTGCTGGCACGTAATAGACGTGCGCCGGGTTGTTGTTAAATGGATGAATGAATGCTCTGCTCACTCAGACTCGAGAATGCAGACTCTGCTCTGGGGAGGAGAGAATCCGCCTCGAATGGCATCTTTTAAAGCTTCCGGTGATGATGCGTTAGGCTGAGCTACTGCGCTGCTTGCCCCAGGGGCACTGCAGTTCCTGGGGGTCCACGATGGGGCGGGAGGGGGGTGCCCCGGTGGAAGGCGTCCCCGTGATCCGCGAGCTGGATGAGACTGCTGCCCAAATGGCAAGGCTCCCCGAGCCCGGGAGGGTTTCCAGTCACCTCGGCTGAGGCAGGTTTCGGAATGGACCACGGTGACCCATGGGGAAGGTCGACCACCTGCCACATCTAGTCTGGTGCCCTTGGTGCCGGAGGGGCCCTTGGGGGAGAGAAAACTGGGAGTCAGGAGACAAGAAAGCAAACGCCGTCTGGACCACCCGTTTGCTGCGAGCCTTTGAGCCAGTCACTGTGCCGTTCTGAGCCTCAGCGTCCTCGACAGTAACACGGACGAACTGAGATTCCCGCGGCCTTCGCCCCGGTGTCGCCTGTCCCCAGCCGCGCCGTCCTGCGAGGGTCACTCCGTGCCTCTGACGCATTCCCCGGCGTCTAAAGCGGGCTGGTAATCATACCGACCTCTTGGGGCTGTCGTCGATCTAACACTGTCCACACCTGCTTGGCGCTTGGCAGGGGCTTCATCAGTTTCTGGTTCACGATCAGAGCCGGGCGTCGGCTCAGACCAGCTCGCAGGAAGAGGATGGTGAGGCTGGGAAAGAAAAGGGTGGAGAGATGAGGGAAGGAGGGAGCGCGGGGCGGGGCTGGTGCTTGTACCCCACACGGCTGGTATTCAGCAGCACCGACGTGGGGTCTGGAGCTCTTGGCTGCGATACGCATTAAGAGGAGCCATCTGTCCCCCGGAAGCGTCGCAAGTCACCGTCAGGGAAACCGGCATGACCTGCTTTCACCACGTTCCACTCTTTGCAGAGCTTTGAGCAGGGCAGAGAGTCCAGGGTCCGGGAAGAAAGCCTGGTCCGGGAAATATTAACTGCACGACCACAGCTAACCAGATGGCGGTCCCCACAAACGACTTCCAGACGCGTCCTGGGCAGGAGAGCAGCTCGGCCAGAATGCTGACTTCTGAAGTCTTGACCAGAAGCCAGTGAGAGCCACGAGTGTGGCAAAGTCAAGGCTGGACAAGCGTGGTTCTTCCCCGAGTCTTGTCAGCAGAAAAAGTGTCCGGAAAAATCGTCCCGAGTCTTGTCATCAGAAAAATCGTCCAGAAAAATCGTCCCGAGTCCCGTCAGCAAAAAACCGTCCGGCATGCCCTGGAAGTCCTTTCCTATGGAACTACAGAGGGCAAAGGGGAGAAGTGGGGGAAGGAGACCCGGATTTAGTCTCAACCGTCTTAATAGCTTTGCGACCTTGGGCAACTCACCGCCCCTCACTGAGCCTCAGTGCATAAAGCATAAAGCGAAGGACCAAGAGGCTCCCGAAGGTTGTGCCATCATGAGAGTGTGTGATCCTAAGGCTTCTCGGCATCTGACTTTTTGTTTTGACTCTGAAGAACTGAAAGGGGGGAATTTGCACGGGGAAAAGTTCCTAAAACCGAGTTCAGGTCTACAAAGGTCACATCGGAATCCTGAGATGTCCAGGTTTCCAGTAAGTGACAGAAAGCCCAGCTCAAAGCAGCTTTGTTTCTTCCTGGAATGGAAAGATGCTGGCTTCAGGCATGGTGGTATCCCGGGGCTCAAGCGATGTCACCATCTCGTTTCTCCTCTCAGCCCAGTCTGTCATTCAGACAGACATTTACCCAGCGGTGGCTAATCCGCCCAAGGACCTCCAGGCTGACACCTAGCCCCTTGGCCTCCTGATGGAAAGGGAGCTTCTTTTCCTGTCTGTCCAACAAAACGCCCAGATTGCTTCAGATTATTCACCCTTCCTCCCATGTCTATCCCCAAAACAGTTACTGGGGTCCAGGTTTAAATCCAGCCCCACCATTTGCTAAATATGTGACCTTAGATGTGTGACTTAGCTGTGTCAGTTTGCCATGAGTGCTGTGACAAATTCCCACACACTTAGTGGCTGAAAACAGCAAAGCTTATTATCAGTAGTCAAAAATGGGTGTCACTGGGGTGCAACCAAGGCGTCTGTCGCCCGGGCTGCTTTCCTCCTGGAAGCTCCAGGGGAGAATCTATTTCTTTGCCTTTTCCAGCTTCTAGAGCCTCCTCCCCCAGTCCTGGTCTTGGTGGGCCCTCCTCCATCTTCCACGCCGGCGATGGCCAGTGGGTCTGCCTGACACTGCATCAATCTTTCGCTTACAACTACCCTGAGATCCTGTGAGACCCCTGAAAAGCCAGGACCCTCCCTCATCTCCAAGTCGGCTGATTAGTGACCTTCATGCCACCTGCAGCCCTAATCTCCCTTTGCCATGTAACGCGGCGTATCCACAGGTTCTGGGGGTCGGGAGGAGATGTCACCGGGAGGCCATCGTTCTGCTGACTACGCTCGCCTCGCCTGTCCTCACCCTCATCACCTGTGAGGTGCGACCATGACATTACACCCTCAGAGGACCATTCCGAGGCCGAAAGGCGGTAACCCACAGAGTCTTGAGACAGAGCCGGTCCACAGTGAGCGCTTCACAAGTACAGCGACCGTCTGTGGACGGGCCCAGCAAGCATCGTGGAGGTGCTGCGTGGTTACGATGGCGGAAACACAGCGTGGTTCGAGCAATAAATGACGTGCAATAAAATAACAGCTCGAGCCTGGGCCCCAAGATGCGTGACCCTGATTCCCGGCCGGTGGCTCTGAGCCTCAGTTTCTCCAGGGAGAGAACTCGCTTGGTGTCAACCACACAGTGGGCACTCCTTAAATGTCCACTGCAGGAAGAGCAGAGCGACGAGCCCTATGGACCGTCCTCATCCTCTGCTGTCTCCCGGCCTCACCCCTGCTGAGCCCCAGCCTGGGTCCCGTGTGAACCATTATAAAGGTCAAGAGATCAATTCTACCAATGCAGCGAGTCCCTGGGGCCCAGGCTGCCTTCGTAAACGAGGAATCTGAGGCACAGAGGGGAAGGAACCGGCTGAAGAACGCACAGCTCAGAGGAGGTCAGGCCTGGCGCTCCAGCCCCCGGAGGAGTGACCAGCAGGCTCTGCTCTGCCTCCCTTCCCAAGTGACAAATAAGAGAGAAATGAGGCAAACCAACATGGACCGCCGACCCGACCCTCCGCTCCTCCCTCTCCCAGGCTTCCGAAAGTTAATTACGGGTTTTATGATCTCGCGTGCACAGTCACTCTCTCGCGGACAGCGATGCGAGCCTCAGGCATGATAAAGCCCTCATCCCAATCCACCTGCTCTTACTGATCCGTAAGCGGCTCAATTGTCTGAGAAAAGACAGCGTGCCAGCCAGCCTCTCTCGGTCCTGTGGCAATGTGACAAAGC
>NW_011890077.1:5387-5923 GCF_000151845.1 Pteropus vampyrus
GGAGGCATCTCATTTCTGGAATTCTTTGGCAGTCGAACAAGGGAACCGAAATCAGGAGCGACTCAACGGGCCCAAACGCAAAGCGCATCGAAGAGACCCGTGCCCTGGGATGAAAGCGCCACGGGTCTCGCCGGAGCTGCGGGTCGGCTAGCTCCCCCCGCGTCTCTTCCCGTATCACAGGCCGTATCTCGGCGGACCCCAGACCAGGCGTGTAGGTGGGGAGGCAGTATCCACGCGGGCGGAGCATTGGCTCCCACCCTGGAGATGCCACGCACGTCCTTACACGCGAAAACCAAAATGAGCTCCCGGGTACCGAGAAGCAGCGGCCAGGGAGCTTCAAAGCGGAGCATTGAAGTCAGCATCCTGTGCCTTTGCCACGCACGTCAGCCACTGCTTCTTCGCAAGGGGCCACCGAGCTCGAACCAATGCGGGAGATTCGGATTTTCTTCTGTTCTTCTGCTGTACAGTGATAAACGCATCACGCTTGTCAGAACAAGTCAAATAACCCAAAAGCATAGAGCAAGCCGACATAGCCC
>NW_011890077.1:5973-6331 GCF_000151845.1 Pteropus vampyrus
ACCGATGCCCATACGACACTTTGAAATTTAGAAGCGACAATTAGCCCGTTTAGCAGATGGGGAAACTGAGTCTCCAGGAACCCAGTGGCTTGCCAACCTCACATGCAGGCGCCTCCCCGCCCCTCCTGCCCGGTCTCGCCCTCAGCTCAATGACAAATAGACATGGGAAGCCGCTCCCTGCCCCAAACTCCTCCTGACCCTGGCCCCCACAATCAGGGTGCCTGTGTCTGTTTCCCCCAGGCCAGAGCACCCTGGGTCCTCCTTCCACAGGTAGGGACCAGGGCCTTCCTCAGAGGCTCCCAGTAGGTGCTTTATCAGTTTATTCTTGTAAATGGCTGAATAGATGGTGAGCTCTGTG
>NW_011890077.1:6381-6733 GCF_000151845.1 Pteropus vampyrus
GACTTTTTGTAGCAGCAACTATTTCTTACATTCTCTACGGTGACATTTAGGTTGTTTCTGGTTCTGTTTTTTCATTTTTAACCACGAACCACCCTACGATTGACATCTGAGTACGCAGGTGTGAAAGCCAACATACTTAACAGCTGTCGCTGGTGCAGGCACCAACCTAGCAGACGGAAGTGGCCCTCCGCGCCCGGAGTGGCAGAGGTGGTGAGCAGGAGGAGGGAGCCTCGGGCCGCTGAGCCCCGTGCCTTCATTTCTCCAAGACCCATTTGTACAAACGGGAATCCTGGGTTAAGGGATGTGCACTTTTCTTTTAATATAAATTACCAGAATATTTTCTCTGCAGATG
>NW_011890077.1:6783-7165 GCF_000151845.1 Pteropus vampyrus
GAATGCTGTCCAACACATAGTAGGCTCTTTATCAAAGTCCTATTGTTCAAGCAATTGCATTGACTGTAAGCTCTGTCAGGAAGAAATGGGTCCATTTTGTTCCTAGCTGTCTCTCCAAAGCCTAGAACGCTGCCTGCACATAGTAGGTGCTTTCGCAATGTTCAGTTATCCGATAAGGTGCAGTGTAAGTTGTGTGAGGACCGGGCTATTATGTGCTATTGTCCCCGCCGCGCCTGCAACACCGCCTGGTGTGTTTTCATTGCTCAGTACCTACTGAGCAACTATACGAATAACGGAGGAGTGAGAATCACCCAAATGGCTATTCTACAGAGTTTGGGCTAAAAACCTGCTCGGGTGAGTCCATCTGGTCATTGAGCAAAAT
>NW_011890077.1:7215-7695 GCF_000151845.1 Pteropus vampyrus
CAGACAGCGAGGCCTGCCCAATGAAGGGTCCCATCTAGCCACCCACATGCCGCCAGGTCGGGGAGGGCAGGCACCCAGGTGTACCAGCCCAGGGCACGCCCCGAGGACGACGCTGCGTTTGTCACAGTTCGTTGCTGTTTGCAGTCCATCGACCCTCTCAAATGCACTTCTGAAAACGCCACGCCTGTATGCATCTGACGAGATGCAGCGAACCCCAAAAAGCTGAGAACTGCTCTCCTAGGCCAGCCCTGAGATGAGCACGGTGCAAGCCACGTTTAAAATTTTCTTGTTACCCCATTTTAAAAAAAGCAAAAAGAAACAGGTGACGTTAATTTGAACAATATGTTTAATTTATCTCGATACATCCCAAACAGTATCATTTCAGCATGCATCAAATGATTGATATTTTCACTTTTTTTTTACTACCAAGTCTTTGAAATCCACTGGGTAATTTACACTTGCTGTACAGGTCTGTTCAGA
>NW_011890077.1:11300-12665 GCF_000151845.1 Pteropus vampyrus
CAAGGCCATCCGGGCCTGTGTGGCCAGGCTCTGGCCCTGTGCCTGTCTCTCCCTCGCACCCCACCCCCTCCCCACCAGCTCGGCCATCTTCCCCCACCTCCCCGTGCTGAGATGTTGCCCACGGCGAAACCTTCGCCTGAATGCTCTTCCCCATCCTCGGCCCTCGCGGGCTCACATCCCCCAAAAGTCAGCTAAGCTGCCACCTCCGCTTTCAAGGCCTCAGTAGTGTGGATCATGGTTTTTCGCTGTTTTGTGTCCGTGACTGTTTACTGCCTGTGTCCCCACCCCCCGACACACACACCCCCACACACACTTGGGGGACTCTGCTCTTGCTGTTTACACCCCAGAATCTACAAGAGAGAGGCACCCAGCAAACACGCGCTGGATGGAAAATGAAGTTATTCAAACCTTTCCAAACCAAATTCTCTTCATCTGTGAAATGAGAACCATGGTCTCCCCTCCCCATGGATTTTGGGGGACTGAGACACCGCATGTGAAGCTCAGAGTCAGATCTGGCCAGTGGCGACTGCACAGCAACCCCGAGTCTCACGCCCGCCTGTGACTCCCGGCCAGCACGCTCGAGCGCGCAAATTCTGAACCCAAACCTCACAGCCTGCTTCCTTCATATCCGAGTTGGTGACCCTGGGCACACGTGGCACCCAGGTGCAGAGCCATGCCGAGGGGACAGAGGATGGGCCACCATGAGGATGAAAGGAGCTGATTTGCATCGATCTCTGGGCAAGGACCTGGTGACAGAGCGTGCCACAGAAATGGCCGCTGCTTGCAGGCATCCTCCTGCTGGACGAATGCCCGTCCGCACCCTCACACAGCTCCACGCTCCACTTAACTGAGGCTGTGGTCCCCGGGCGGGGGGCGGAAAGGGAGCGGAGGAGGAAGAGCCGCTACCGGGGGCCATCCCCAGGCTGGCCACAGCTGGCCAAGAAGACACAGCTGGCTGCTGGGTCCCGCAGGATGTCCCCAGGGAGGCCGCAGGAACCCCCGCGTCCCGGACAGTCTTCTGGGGAAGGCGGCGAGAGTGACTCATGTCCTCGCCCCCTCCCTGCTCCTGTCACCTCGGCCGTAGTTCTGCCCTCTTGGGTGTTGACTGTGCCCCCATCCTTTTGGGGTACATTGCTCTGCTCCTTGGGGTGGTTACCGGAGCGACCAGAGCATCTAAGGGTCCTCTCCAGGTACGCCTGGGCCCTGGAGTGGCTATGACCCCAATGCTAAGGGCAAGATGTGGGCCATGCTAACGCCAGACCCTGGGACGGGCGTGGGGGTGAGGCGCAAAGACGTAACAACGACATGTGGCTGGGGCTTTCCGACCTCGGGAACAAATGCTCCTGTGCTGGGGAAAGCAGCTGA
>NW_011890078.1:0-939 GCF_000151845.1 Pteropus vampyrus
GCTGATTCGTGCTCGGTCCCCCGCTCCCCAGCCCCACAGCCACTGACCAGGCTTTTCTGCCCTACAGTTTTCCAGAGCATCACGTAAGTGGACTCGTGTGATACGGAGCCTCCTGAGCCTGGCCACGCTCACCCGGCGCTCATGAGCACATGCTGTTGGGGTTTTGCTGAGCAGGGCCCCACGGTTCTTCGGTTCTCTGGTCGGAAGGCCACGTCCCAGCTGACCCGGCCTCAGCCCCTCGTCCCGTCTGTCCCCAACACCTCCCCGTCCCACTGCTGACTCCTAACCAACGTGGGTGGTTCTGGGTTTCGGGAGATAATGCCGCCACTAATAAACATTTGCGGGCAGGTTTTCGCATCGGTTGAGTGAATTCCTCGGAGTGGGATGTTGGGTGGAACCAGGTGTGTTTGACCCCATGAGAAAGTGCCAGACTTTCTAAAAGCAGGTTTGCTTCACGGTTACCAGCACTTTCTCTTTGTCACAATTTTGGGGTTCTGGTCAAGCTAACTTCCTGTTCATTATCTTAACCATACGAGGTGGTTTGTATCAGTCTTCTGTTATTAACATGCATTTCACACATGGGGAAACTGAGGCACAGAGAGACTGACTGTGCTAGTTAGGGCAGGGCTGGGATTTGGACCCGGGCAGCCTGGCCCAAGTCCCTGGCCTTCACCATCAGCCTCTCCATCCTCCCTCTCAGCTTTGGACACTCAGGGGCCCAGACCGGGGCAGCAGGCCAACCCACTGCACGTGTCTGCCTCCCAGAGGGGTGGCCAGAGCCCTCTGCACCCGCCCTGCCCCCTTCCAGGCCAGCAGCAACAGCGATTGCAGAATGAGAGAGAGAGTGTGCGCAGGGAGACTCAGGGGGGCGGCTGGGCCTCCCAGTGTCAGAAAATCCGGGGGCTCGGGGTGCAAGGGTTACGCCCACTGTGCGCCCCG
>NW_011890078.1:4307-6146 GCF_000151845.1 Pteropus vampyrus
AAAAAAAAAAAAAAAAATCGTAGTCCGTTCGAAAGTGGTGGGACTGCCACTCGGAGAGGGACAGAGTTTATCAACGACCACACGGCGACACGCAGGCAAAACGGCAGGGAAACTGCAGTCGGAACTCGCTTGTGTGACTGGCCCTGATTTACTTCCCCAGATGCCCCTCCCCAGCCCACGCGAGGAGTCAGGAAACGGTGCCGGTGGCCGAGGGCTGGCAGCCACGGGGGATGACAGACACAGAAGGTGTCTTCCCTTCTCGGTCTTCGGCTCCATGAATTATGCATCGGGAAATCTATGCTTGAGGCAGTGTCTTAGTCTTAATTTTCAATTCCCCGAATGCTGACCAATTCTCTACTGAAACCCTCTCAATTATTAATATTTCTAAAACAACATTTGTTTTCTCTGCGTCGAGCAACAAGCCAGGACCTCGTAGGTAGTGGTCGCACCCCGTAGTCCCAGAGAGAGGCTCGGCCTGCAGCTGAGGGAGGCATTGGGGTGTCAGTGCTGTGTTGGGCGGCGGCCGCCAGGCTGAGGACAGAGCCCAGGTGGGGACAGGTCCTTCAAGTCTTGCCGGGCGTGGGAACTCCCAGGACAAGAGCAAGTACAGCAACAGCAGCAGCGATTCCCGAGCGTCGGTCTGCGATGTGCGGAGTGCGAGCCTCAGCACCTGCCCGCTGACGGACGTGCTACGAACCCCACGGGGGGAGGCTTCTCGTTCCCATGGTACGGATGAGGAAACCGGGGCTCAGAGAGCTTGCTCGTGGCTCCGCGCTTATCGGGGAGGAGAACGGGATTTGGACCCAAGTCTCTGTGACTCTGTGGCCAGTATGTTCTCCACTTTGGCACAATGGTACCTCCGGAGATTCATACGAGGAAGAACTTTCTGGAAGTGGATGCAGAAGGCCACACTGCTGGGAGGGAGACGGGAGCCAGAGGGAACTGAGAGGTGGGGCACAGAACTGGGGCGCTGAGTCCCGTGACCGACAGCCCCCCCACAGTGCCCAGGTCTGCGTGGCAGGTGGGAGCTGGGGCCGAAGACAACCTCGCAAGCAGTGACAGAGGAGAGCGTGTGCCACGGGAACACTCAGACCCAACCGTGAGCGAAGGGCATGGTGGGGCCGAGGAGTCTGGCAGGACAGGGCACCCGGCCCCAGAGCCAGGCCAGCTGGGGTGCCCCCAACCCAGCCACCTCTGCCTCGCCCTGCACAGCTGTGAGGGGCCTGGGCGGGTCTAGGCGCCTGGCGCAGTGAGAGACACGATCTGGCCTCCCCTTCCTTCCCCTCGGCTGAGCCAAAGCCTGACATTTTCGAAGCCTCGCTTTTTGAAAGAACAGGAAGAACAGAAAGAAAACAGAGAAAGTGACATTTCTCTCTCAGGGCTCTTCAGTCGCAGTGGAAGGAGATCCACCGAGAAGGGTGAAGCATAAGGAGTGACAGACACACACCAAGGGCGCGGCCGGCGGAGGACCCGGGGGCCTGTCAGCCACGGGCAGCGGCGCAGGTCGGGCCCAGCACCCCGACCACCCAGGGCCAGCCAGCTTCTCCAGTCGGGGCTCCTCTCCTGGCCCCCTACTTCCTGGCTCCCCTGCGGGAGTGGGTGCGGCTCCCGGTGTCCAGTCCAGTTCCAAGTGCCCAACGGCCTAAGCCCAGCCTTCGGGCCTCGGTTCCAAACACGGGTTGGCCCAGCCCCCTGCCAGGTGCTCAGCCGGCCAGTCCAGGGCACTGGGGCCAGGTGGCGGCATGGTGGAGTGGCACGTCAGCTTTGGGGAACCCGCGGGCAGCGCACTTGTCCCGGCTAAATGCACCCCTGCCCCTCGACCCGTGATGCCACTGGTGC
>NW_011890078.1:7890-10074 GCF_000151845.1 Pteropus vampyrus
AAGTCCCGTCGCAGACAGAGGGAGGGGACCCCAGCCACACCTGCCTCTGTCCTCGAGACAGTTGGGGTGTGGTCCTGGTCTCCTCGGATGCCGCTGTGGCCACAGCCCAGAGGCGGCCCCTTGACCAGAGCTCAGGCAGCTGCACGCGACACACACACACATGCTCCAGCCAGACGGCCAGTGGGCACCAGGCTGGTCATTTAAACGGCTGCAAACAGGACCAGGACTGGGGGGGGGGGGCGGGCATTCGCCTTGGGTGTACTATCTAGGGGGCTCGAAGAAACTCAAAACTCAAGATGAACATTGTAATGCGCTATTTCTAAAAATCAAAATTAACGCACACGTCCGTGGTAGACAAAATAAAAACGTTCTAAACGAGGACGGGGCCGGTGACGGTGCCTCGCTGGAGCGCGAGGCTGGAGGGCAAGTCCACGATCCTGACCCCGTCCTCACCGAAAACCTCTGAATTCCGTCCATCCTGCCTATTTTTTACATTAACTTTGCTTTTAAAAAAAAACGCTGCTCTGAAGTGTTATTTATGGACGAATGCTCCGAGCAGACGAAGGAGGTGTCTCTCCCCAGCCCTCCTGCTCAGCGCCACCGACGGACGATCCTGAGACTCAGCGAGGGGAGAGGGGGCAGGGGGCCGAGGACGGGGGACCCTGCGGCACGACACAACAGCGACCCCGGTGGGTTGGCCTTTGGCCTCACATGTCACAGATGGAGCTGAAAAAGCCAGCCATCCAGAATGTCGTCAGGCACAGACGACGAGCCCCGAGAAAAGCTGGTTGTTTTCCAGCCACAGGAACAGGAAGGGGTGAGCTAACGGGGCCGAAAATGTGGAGACGGTGACCGGCCCACACCCCTCAAAGTCCACAGAAGGCACCAGGCTGCCCCACCCATGCCACCGCCGAGGCCCAGCAGGGAGCCTGCACGTCCCCGTCACAGGCCGGGAGAAGGCGCCCAACCTGCTCAGAGCTGAATTAGTGACATCATCCCCACGGGCGGTAGAGAGCTCCCCGTCACCCACGGGGCTGACAAGAGCCCAGACCTTCCTCAGACACTAACCAGGCACCGTCGCTGCCTGCGGGCCAGACACCTCACCACCGCGCCAGAGAATATGGGCACCCAACACCCACGGACCACCCTGGTGGTCGCCCGGGGGCAAGGCGGGAGAGGGCAGATAGAAGTCAGGGCTGGGTAAGGCCTGAGCGGCCCCTGCACGACAGGGTACCTGAGGGACCCCCACCCCACTGGCCAGAGGTAGCCCCTTGGGGGCCAGCTGCCCTGCGCCCAGCTGGGTGACCTGTGGAGGCTCTGGCAGAGCTAGGAGCAGCTCATGCCTGTGCTGCCCCACATGGCGGCCAGTGGCCACGTGCGGCCGCTCTGCACTTGAAGCATGGCGGGCACAACGGAGGACCTGGACCTCACTCGAGTGAATTTAGATTGCACATTCACGCACAGCATGGCTCTGGAGAAAGTCACGGTGCCCTCAGATTACGAGGTGCTGTCAGGGGCAGGGACCATCCATGGCAGCTGTGCTGGATCGGGCAGGCCGAGTGTGTCTGCCACACTGGAACCCGCAGGCCTTGGGGTTTAATGGGGCGGGGGAGGCTCCTGCAGGGTGGGCTAGAGGGGGCCATGTTACGCCAGCCCTGGGCACACTGTGGGCCCTGTGACTGCTGTTAGCGAGGGCTCAGAGGACCAGCAAACGGTCCCCTCGCGGCTGTTCCAGCCTCGACTGGGCGCTCAGCTCCATGGAGACAGCAGAGCAGGTGGCTCTGCAGGAGGCGGCTGGAGGGGAGCACTCCGCGCCCCGTGGGCCTCGTGGTACTGCATGGTGCTCCAAAAGCAAACGTAACGGAATTTCTTTTAGAAAAGCAAGACAAGGTCTCCACCTACGGAACGTGATCTGGGGCTGTTTTAACAGACATGGCAGTACCCTCGCGGTGCCCACAGGCCGACACGTGATCATTTTTTTCTTGATGGTTAGACACACTCTGTAGTCATTGGACCCGATTCCTATGAAACCACTGCCTGTTGAGAGCTGGCTAAGTAATGGCGGCCACACTGCCGTGTACCTGGCTTTGAGGATGTGCGCAGGGGCTGTGTCTCCCAGCACAGGGCACGGCAGGCTTGGCTCTGCTTGGCCACAGCCCCTGGACCTGGCCAGCCATCCCCGAC
>NW_011890078.1:14044-14760 GCF_000151845.1 Pteropus vampyrus
CAACAAGAATTGTGAGAGGCCGTCGATTATAAGACAAAACCTGATTTCGGAAAAGTTAAAGGGTGGAGACCGGGGAAACGTGTATCTTTGAACGAGGAATCAGCACCTGCCTTCCAGGTTCTGCTTCTAAGGTAACAGGTCAGAGTCCCTGGTCAGAAAGGTGTGGGTTCCCATTCCGGGCACCCCACTTCCAGGCTATGTGGGGCATTCATCACAGTGGGCTGGGAGCCAAGTCCCCAGACCTCGTAGCTCCTCACAATAAAAGTGTATTTGTCTTCACGCAGATCTACTCAAGGTCAGGGGACTTGGCAGGGCAGCTGCCCTAACTGCCCAGCACTAGGGCTCCGCCACCCAGCGACCCCGCTGGGGCCCTTCTCTGCGCGCTGGGGAAGAAGAGCCCAAACATTTGCGCCCATGGGGAAGCCCCGCGCAGCGACGCCCGGCATCCGTGACACCTTCATGCCAGAGGGCTATGAACGCGCCTGTTTCCTTGGAGGGTACACTGCCCCGTGCCGACCCGCAATGACACTCAGTGAATACTCGGCTGTGATGGAGCAGGACCCCTAAAGTCGCACAGCGCCCTTCCCTCCTGGAAGCCACTTCTCGTGCCCCCACGTGCTCGGCATCCGAGGCCCCGCGGCGGCCGCGCATCCGCAGTCCCTTGCTGCCCCCTGGCGGCGGCGCGCGGCTCTGCAGCCGGCCGGCGGGACCAGGCA
>NW_011890078.1:19020-21456 GCF_000151845.1 Pteropus vampyrus
AGGCCAGCATGATTGCAGGCCGAATCAGTGCCCAGCTTGGAGCCCTGGCCTCGGAACTTAGAACAAAGTGACACAAGAGATGTGGGCAGGAGAAGCGGGGATGGAGGGGCGGGTGGTCCTCCACAGCTGCCCCTCTGCTTGGCTGTGGGTGTCAGGGGCCAGGTGCCGCCGAGGAAGCCACCAGTGGTCTCCTACAGCCTCGGCGCTTTCTGGTTTTCCCTCACTGCTCCTCCCTGGCCCCATCGGGACTAGGAGTGGCAGCGAGGACGCCACTGCTGCTGGTCCCAGAGTGGTTCGTCACTCCTCGTTTGTGACTCCACCCACATCCCCATAAATAGTCCTGTTAAACTTCCACCAGTTACCCCTGAGCGTGCTGTCTGCTGCGTGCACAGCACCTGGACAGTCCGCCATGGTCGGGGCCCCGCCTCCTCTCGCTCATCGCCACACTCTGGCCACACCTGGCTCCTTTCCGTTCCTCCAACACACCAAGCTCGTGGCCTCCTTGGTGCCCCTGCACTTGCTGGTCCATCCGGCCTGGGGCACTGGTCTCAGTCCGAAGGTCACGCTTCAGGGAGGCTTTCCTGGTCAGGGACAGCAATTCTGTGGGACTATGGATGGAGAAGAGCAGAGGTGGCCGGATGTGGGAGTGCTGTTCAATTATCACAACACAGACAGAGCTGCCGGTGACAAGAGGGACGACTCTGAGAGGAAGTCCGCTTCCTGCCCCGGGAGGATCCGACTGCCACCGGGGGAGGCGGCCTGGCTGCAAGAGCGCGGAGGCCTCTTCGGTGCTTAATGGGCCGTGAGTGTGTGAGGAGTCCAGAGCGGTATGAGCAATCAGACTAGAGTGTGAGCTGAGCGTGCCAGGAGGGAGGGAGGGAGGGCGACGGGGAGCGGGGAGGAGGTGAGGCGGGACCTGACCAGGGAGGCGGCGTGCGTCGGGAGGTCTCGTGTTGATAAATCCTCAGAGACAGTGTCCCCAAGTGTGTGCGCCGCAGAGACACATCAACCCCTAGACCGCAGGGCCGTAACGCAAGTCTCCTTCCCACTCGTGCAAGCCTGGGTGTGCCTGTGGCTGTGACAGCTGGAGCACGTGGCCTCCGAGCAAAAGGGAGATGGAGGAGGTAGACCAGCACTTAACTGCCACAGCCCAAAAGGGACACAGGACACGTCTACTCACGGGCCATCTGCCAGTCACATGACCCCAATCACTGGCAGACGGTGGGAGAATCTGGAGAAGCGGGTGGACATTTGGGAGCACTGACCTTCTCAAACAGACGCAGATCCGTGACAGAACACACGGTAATTCCAGATGCCACACGAGATAATTGTGGGTCAAATGGATAGAGCATTAAGTAGCACTGAATCGCCTCATGAAAAAATAGTTCCCCGCTCGATTATCCCCAACGCCTTGTAATGATAACATCTCATTTGATGGCAATATGTGTTGAACGCCTCTCTGTCACTGCTAAGCTCCTTGGTCAATAAGTGACGCGCTGGCCTCAGGTGCAGAGCCTGGTCTTACGAAGCTTCCAAAGCTGCATTTCTTCCCCCTGGCACGGCATGTGTTCTCACGGTTCACACCTACACCGCACAAATGACGATCGACACTCCTTCCAGGAGAGCAGAGTAAACTTTCCTTTTCAATAAATGTTTTTATCTTTTTAATCGAGCCTGTTTCAAATAGAATATTAACTCTGTCCCAAGTCAAACTGTGCAGCACATACAGTAATATTTATTTTAGAAGGGGTAATACGTACTTCAAAATTCAAAAAGTATCACAGTCTATACAGTAAAAACTCTCCCCCCAACCCCATTCCCAGCCACACAATTCCCCTTCCTGGAAGTCCCCGGTGTTAATAATTGTCATGAACACTCACGCTCGTACAAACAATGCTGTGCATACTCCACTCGGCACGCATGCAGGTGCCTGCAGGACGCATCCCTGGGAACGCAAATTCCAGGGCTCCAGCCACACGCATTTCTAATTTCTCTGGTCCAGTCTGGTGCATTGCTGCATGTTGGTGGGACAGGTTTCCAGCAGAGCCCCAACTCAGGGCAGTTTGGACCATACACAATCCCACTATTTACTCGACATCTATAAGCACCTATTCCGAGCTCCGCCCTGCGCTAGGAACTGGGGATGGAAAGGCGAACCTGACTCTGTCTCAACCTCAAAGACTCCATGATCTAGGGCGGGACACGCACGCGGCAGTTGCCATGGATCTCTACTGCTGCACATGGGGACTCAGTGGGCACTCACAGAAAGTGCGCAGCCAGGTTGGTCTTCTCTGCTCCCCGGCAGCTGAGGCCTCGTCTGGGGTGACCGGAATGGCTGGGGGCAGAAGGACCCATTACCCACTGGGCCGCCCTGCGCCCAGCTCTGGTACCCGGGCTGGGAGGGCTGAAGGACAGGCTCAGCCCCAGCACTCAGCC
>NW_011890078.1:26641-28270 GCF_000151845.1 Pteropus vampyrus
AGAGGCCCCTCTTACACAGCTGGTGTGGGTGTAAGTGGCACAGTCACTGTGGGAAGCAGTCGGGCCGAGGGCCCATGGGACCCAGCAATTCCACTCCTAGGTTTGGGCCCAAAAGGAATGAAAACATGTGCCCGCACAAATCCCGTCCAGAAACGTTTATAGAGAAGTATTCGTAAGAGCCAACGAGTGGAAACAACGCAAATTTCCACCAGCTAATGAAGGGATCAATAAAATGCGGTATATTCGTATAATGGTATGTTGTTGAGCAGTAAAAATAAATGAAGTCCTGAATCACCCTATAATATGAATGAACCTTGAAGACACTACGCTCAACAAGAGAAGCCAGGCACGAAGCACCACGTGTGACATGATCCCAGTTCTATAAAATGCCCGGAGGAGGCAGATCTGTGGGGACACGGAGGTTACTGCTCGCCTGTGGCTATGGGCGGGGGCTTGGGGGGGAAGAGCTGAAGGGGCACGGCAGCCTCCGGGGGTGAGGAAAACGCTATGGAATCCGTGGTGGTAAACATCTTTTTCTTTCCTTGGATTTTGTTTTTTCTTTACTTTTTCATCTCTATGAGATGATGGCTGCTAACTAAACTTCCTGGGCTCATCATTTCACAATGTATGTAGGTCGAACTGTTATACCGTGTGCCTAAACTTACACAGTGCTGTATGTCAATCGCCTCTCAATAAAACTGAAAAAAAAGAAGTTGATGGTGGTGATGGGTGCACAACTCTAAAAATACTAAAAGGCACTGAATTAAGGACGGTGGGGGAGGAAGGAAGAACAAATAACAGACAGAAGAAAAATGCTGTGTCTGGGTCACGCTCCCGGGGAGTCTGCTCTCCCTGGCCTGGGGGGCGGCCGGGGCATCAGGTCGTTCGTTGGGACAGCAAAACCCAGCTCCTCCTGACGGACAGAAACAGGAAAAATAAAAGTGCAGGTGACAAGAAATGCTGAAAATCACAGAGAGGAAGTCTGAGTGGAGGACGCTGAGTCTGGGGCACTGAGTCACGGGGAGGGGAGTGGAGAGCAGCCTTTCTGCGACTCGGGGCAGCCTGGGGCAGAGGGGACCAGGATCTCACAGGGCACGTCACCCTTCGATGGGCCTGCAGAGTTTATCTGTGACTGCAGGAAACCCTTCCCGCCCTGACGACTACACCCACATACCAGTCTCGGGTGGCACCCCACGCACTCACCTCTAGATTCAAGATGAAGACAGAGGCCCTTCGTTCCCTAAAATGAGGCCCCCAGGACTCCCCCTCACGTCCTCCAAGCACCCGTATTTCCGAAGGTCACGGGGGTGGGGCTGTGTCACGTTTCCAAGTGTGTCACGCGCAAGTCTGAGCACAGCGGGCTGGCCTCTCTGGAGCTGCGCATCTGCCCGTCTTGGTGCCTAACCAAAGCCTCGGTGTCAGCACCCTGTCACCAAGATTAAATGACACTCGTCACTATTCTGCGAGCGAAGTGATCTAAGCAAGTGACAACCACCATCGTGTTGAACTCTCACAGCCACGCTCAGAGACAAGTCACCCATTGCTGTGAACCCCGCTCGCAGATGAGGAAACTGAGGCTTCACGAGGCAAGAGGCTCGGCCGGAGGCACACACTACGAAGGGACAGGGC
>NW_011890079.1:0-314 GCF_000151845.1 Pteropus vampyrus
CCCTCGCCTCAGGGGTGCGGGGCAGAGCCCGCCCTCCCAGCCACTCTCAGAGGCGGTGCGGGCACAGCAGGGCAGGGGAGGGGCCATGGCTGCCCGCAGTGTCCCGCCCGTGGCATTTTAGGAATGTGTGAGGGGGGTGTGCGTCTCCAAGGGCCCCAGTCTGCCCGGTCCTGGCAGGTGGCCGACAGCTTTGTGCCTGGCCAGGGTGGAAGACACGGCGGGTCCCCTGTTCTCAGCAGTGACCACTCACACCCCCACTCACCTAGCCTGTGCCCCACACTGAGGCTGGCCGGATGTGGGGCCTGACACGGAGC
>NW_011890079.1:4274-4695 GCF_000151845.1 Pteropus vampyrus
GGGCAGCTGGGCTCACGCTGGCCGGGGGCGGGTCCGGGACACTGGAACGGCTGAGGTCATTGGAAAGGCAAACTGAATCGTTAACAGCTCCAAAAATAACCAGCCGGGCGAGATCCCCAGGGGGCTCCTCCGGGCACTGGGGCCTGGACGGGGGGCGCCTCTCGGGGCAGAGCTGGGCCCAGGGGGCGTCCTGAGCCCCGTGGAGCCTGATGCGTCCTCGCCTGCCAGGTGTCACCGCAGAAGGGGCCGACGCGAGGTCCGATGGGGTCGAGCTCATCCAGAAGGGCCTGGGGCGATGCTGACACTGACTGTCCTCTGCCAGGCGCGGCCCCGTGCTCCGTTATCACAGCCTCATGTGTGCGTAGCTGCCGTCCGAGAAAACGCACTATTTAAAGGGTGCCGTCTGATAAGTTTTGACTCC
>NW_011890079.1:4745-5060 GCF_000151845.1 Pteropus vampyrus
TAGCTGCCGTCCGAGAAAACGCACTATTTAAAGGGTGCCGTCTGATAAGTTTTGACTCCTGCTTATGCCTGCGAAGCCATCGCCACAGTCCAGAGACTGAACACAACCGTCGCCGCGCAGAGGCCCCGTGCCCCGCGTCACGCCCTCCCCGCCAGCCCCCTCGCCCCCGGCAAGCGCGGGTCTGCTTCCCGTCACCACGGCGTGGAGTGTTTCCGAGGCCGTGTCTGGGCGGCGTCGCGCTGGGCACACCCTTTGTCCTCTGTCCCTCGGACCGAGCGTCTTCAGAGCCGTCCTGCCACGTGTGTGGGTCGCTCG
>NW_011890079.1:6353-8038 GCF_000151845.1 Pteropus vampyrus
CGCCCTTTCCCCCAGGGCCCCGACCTATGCCCCCCCGTCACCACCGCCACCGTGGAGAAGAGGCGACATTCCCTCCACGGCCTCGAAAGTGTCCCTTTTAACTAACCGGCTCGGAAAGGTCTCCTGGAACCCCACGACCCGGCTGGCTGGCGGGCGGGGTTCTGGGGGCCAGGGGGCGCCTGGGGGGTCCGGCGGGCATGCAGAGGCCCCGCCACAGCCCGAGCCCTGCACACAGAGGGCAGGGAACGCGGAGTCCTCCAGGAGAAGGAGCGGCATCGGATGGTTTCTGAAAATAGCTCCGTGGGAAAGTGTAAGGGCGATGGAAGCGCAGTGCTCCGGCCCGCTTTCCCCGGACCCTCAAGGCGATGTTTAGCCCCGACACCGACGCCAGCTTCACTGCCAGCAGCGTTGTCCCTCGACCTCCTCCCCTGCGGGTGTGGGCGGAGTCAGGCGCACCTGAGCCGCAGCAGCTGCCGCAGGCAGGGAGGCCCCACGGGGTGGCAGGGGCTGGGCCCCCGGCTGGGGCCTTCGACGAACACCCGGAGGGGTGTGTGCTGGGAAGACCCGGGCCTCGGTGGCTGGACAGACGCCGGCTCCTATTCCAGCCCCACCGCGTGACTCTGGACAGGTGGCTTCGCCTCCCTGAGCCCCAGGCCCCCCAGGGTGAGGACGACTTCTGGCTGAAGGACTTGTTGTTACGAGTTGGAGACGGTTCCTGTCCCCCCTCGGCCTCTGCGTCCGGGCCGGGTGTGGAGACTTGGGTCCGCTCTCTCCGGTGTCGCACAGAGACGCCCCAGGCCGGTCGCGGGCCCTCGGTCCTCAGCACGCGCAGCAGAGGCTGGCTCTTGGGCTCAGCCAGCCAGGCGCCTTGGAGACCCTGAGGGGGATGCAGTCGGGGGCTCTGGGCAGTGAAGGGCCCACACCAGGCCCAGGTGTCGCCATGCAGGGCCTGGCCCCAGCGCTTGCAAGATTATAAACAACACGTTTGGCAAGTGCCATCTCGTGAGCTCAGGGTGTGTGGCGGGCCCCTCTGATGCGGTGTCCGGAGTCATCCTAGCCGGGCACCCGTGCTCTGAGGGCACACCGAGAGAAACATGACAGGGGGCGTCACACGCGACCCCGCCCGCCCCAGGCGGTGCCCCTGCCCTGGGCGGAGACGAGCACCGCGCCTTACCTGCTGGAGGTGCGGGAGCTGGGCGTCACAGCGCCGCCTTCCTGCCGGGGGGCTTGGGGGCCGGGCGGGATCCTCAGAACCCACCAGAGACGGGGGCTCCAAGCCCCAGACGAGAAGACCAGGCGGGACCACTGGCCGTCGCCTCCCGGGTCCAGGCCCCAAGCCGAGCACACGTGTGGCTCCCGCACGTCCCTCAGGGCCCACGCCGTGTCTCCCCTTCACGGTCTCAGCGCCTCACCTCCGAGGAGCCCACGCGGCGGAGCCGACGGAGTCCTGGGCTCAAAGATGCCTCTGCTCGTGATACGACCTCAGACACGACGGAACAGGCGCTGTCCCGTCCCCGGGTGCCGGTCTCGCGCCCTGTCCGCCTCCCGACCCGGCCGCCAGCCATGGCTCCCGTGGTTGGCCCTGACGGCCCCCGGGCCTCTCCGCCGTCTGTCTGCTCCTGGGCAGAGAAGGGACAACTGCAGCCCACCCAGGGAGTGGGCAGTGTGGGTGGGGAGCTCGCAGG
>NW_011890079.1:8618-9507 GCF_000151845.1 Pteropus vampyrus
CCCAGGCGGTGCCCCTGCCCTGGGCGGAGACGAGCACCACGCCTTACCTGCTGGAGGTGCGGGAGCCGGGTGTCACAGCGCCGCCTTCCTGCCGGGGGGCCTGGGGGCCGGGCGGGATCCTCAGAACCCACCAGAGACGGGGGCTCCAAGCCCCAGACGAGAAGACCAGGCGGGACCACTGGCCATCGCCTCCCGGGTCCAGGCCCCAAGCCAAGCACGCGTGTGGCTCCCGCACGTCCCTCAGGGCCCATGCCGTGTCTCCCCTTCACGGTCTCAGCGCCTCACCTCCGAGGAGCCCACGCAGCGGAGCCGACGGAGTCCTGGGCTCGAAGATGCCCCTGCTCGTGATACGACCTCAGACACAACGGAACAGGCGCTGTCCTGTCCCCGGGTGCCGGTCACGCGCCCTGTCCGCCTCCTGACCCGGCCGCCAGCCATGGCTCCCGTGGTTGGCCCTGACGGTCCCCGGGCCTCTCCGCCGTCTGTCTGCTCCTGGGCAGAGAAGGGACAACTGCAGCCCACCCAGGGAGTGGGCAGTGTGGGTGGAGAGCTCGCAGGCGGAGGGGGGGCAGCGGGCAGGGGCCCCGCGTACGTGCTCCCTGAGCACCGCTCCACGCTCCTCCCGCCAGCCTGCCCGCGGAATGGAGACGCAGCTCCAGCCCTAATCGCCGATAAGAGACACGGCCAGCTGCCTGGCAGGCCCGGCCCAGGGGCCTCCTGGGAGGGGACGCCCGCACGTGACCCATCAGTCCCGACGCCCCTCGGCATGCTTCTCCGGTTACATGCCACGGCCGCCGCTGCAGCAGCAGAGGAGAAAGCAACTCCTCGGTGTCGGACTCGGTGCGTGGCGGCCACTCTGCCCTCGGCCCCAGGAACGGCGGACGGGAGC
>NW_011890079.1:9557-9910 GCF_000151845.1 Pteropus vampyrus
AAATGATGCATGTAGACCAGGAGGTGCAGGGCGGGGTGGCACTTGCTGTTCCGCGTGTGTGTGAGTGTGTGTGTCTGCACCGCCGTGCGGGGAGCAGGGGGCGGGCACGGTTGGCAAACACAGGCATGGGCTCTGCCGGGCTCCGCGCGGGGACTCTCTCAGCCCTGCTGTCGGCCCCCACGCCCGTCGGTCAGGGCCCACGGGGAGCCGCTCGCTCCCGGCTCCGGCCACCTTGCTGGGCGTGTGGCACACGCTGGGCCAGGGCGAACGCGCCTTTGCCTGTCACAGAGCCGGGCGTGTGTGCCGGAGGCCGCCTGCCCACACATGGTCCACGTTAGCCGCCCCTGACTTGT
>NW_011890079.1:17285-17602 GCF_000151845.1 Pteropus vampyrus
CATCCATCCACCATCCATCCACCATCCATCCATCCACCATCCATCCATCTACCATCCATCCATCCACCATCCATCCTACCCACTCTTCACCAATCCGTACATTCTACCCACTATCCATCAATCCGGCCACCCACTTATCCATTTACTCACCCATACATGCACACATACGGCCACTCCCCCATACAATCATATACAGCCACTCTCGCATCCATCCTACCCGCTCCCCATCTACTACCCACCACCCACCCACCCAGCTGTCCACCATCCACCCACCATCCATCCATCATGCATCCATCATCCATCCATCCATCATGCAT
>NW_011890080.1:0-906 GCF_000151845.1 Pteropus vampyrus
TTGCTCCTCCTCTTGTCTGGTTTTCAACCTAGCCAATATATTAATGCTAACTGCATTCCCTATGATGTGCTCCCCATCCCCCTGACTATCTATCAACTACTAATTTGTACTTCTTTAACCCTTCATCCCATTCTTCCAGACCTCCAACACCTATCCCTTATGTCTGTCATCAAATTGTCTTCTATATTTGCGAGTGAGTGTTTGATCAATTTGTTTTATTTGTTCTTTAGATTGCGCATATGAGTGAAATCATGTGGTATTTTTCTTTCTCTGACTCACTTCACTCAGCATAATAACCTCTAGGTCCATTCATGTCATTGAAAATGGTTTATTCCATTGTACATATGAACCATAACTTCTTTATCCAATCATCTGTTGATGGGCATTTAGGTTGCTTCCATATCTTGGCTATTGTAAATTGTGCTGCCATGTATATTGAGGTGCATAGATCTTTAATAGTTATTGTTTTCATTTTCTTTGTATAAATTCCCAGAAGTGCAATTGCTGAGTCAAAAGATATGTCTATTTTTATCTATTGACTAATTTAGAATATGTAAATATATTATTTTATACTAGCTTATATAACAAATGGAAACAAGTAAAGGCAGCCTGCACTGCTCATTTTTGCTTACTAAGTCCCAGGGTCATCATTAAGTTTCCAATTCATCATTAAATTTGATCTTCACATCAATGATATTTGATAGGCACAGATATGATTAGTGTGGTATGGCAGAGATTGCTACCTGTTCATCTCTTTTTCCAGAACACACATTTCCCAGTCTTTCTTGTAGCGAGCTGCAACATTTGACTGTGTTCTACACTTGAAAGCGAACGTGTGCCCTTTCCATATTCTCTTTAATCTTCTGTGGACTGGATGCAAATGATGATGAGGCCCTACGTTAGTGA
>NW_011890080.1:3706-6717 GCF_000151845.1 Pteropus vampyrus
TGTTTTGCCCATGGACAAGAGTAAAGTGTCTATTCTGTTCTCTACCATTGTTGTACTTATGCTCAATTCACTAATCTACAGCTTCAGGAACAAGGAGATCAAGGTTGCCCTGGAACAAACAGCATTACATTACTTGATAGGATTATTGGGAAGAAGTTAATGTAAATGTAAGTTTATAGCATAGGATTGGGGGCCTAATAGTTGTGACATTTACTCTCCTCACTTCCTTTCTCCTTCTTGTTCTTCCACTCTTTCTTCCTTCCCTCCCTGTGTTCTCTTACAATTTAGAAGTAATATTCACACGTATTTAAAAGTGTGTTTACTAGTTTATAGCAGATAAAACTGTTTGTTTATGGAAAAACAATCATTCTTAGAAACCTTATATGCTAGAGTTTACATTTCAACTTCAGAACTATATTTAACTATCTAATATCTCTGCTTGAATATTCCACAGAATACTCCACGGCACCAAAACTTAACATGTGAAAATTAATCTATCAGAGCAGTATCTCCAAACCTAACAAACTCACTTCTCTTCCTTTGGCCTCTGTTATCATGAATGGAACCATCTTCTAACTGTTACAACCTCAAACTGCTGTCTTCCATTCTCTCTTTTTACTTGCCCTCCATGCACAAATTATCATGTGCTAAAGATTCTTGTCCTCCTATAGCACCATCACTTCTCATCTGGACATCAGCCTCCTAACTGACCTCTCCCTCTCTTATCATTCCCCTTAAAATCCATTCTCCACACTGCAAACAAAGTGTTCTGTCCATGCTTCCAGTGAGTTGGAATTTGCTTTGCTTTACTCTGTTCACTAAAAAAGTCTACAGATAAAACCAAATCTCCACAGTGTGTTGAACAAAGATTTTAATATTTTGACCCTTTTCAGTTTTACACCCTGATCTCCTGTCACTGAAACCCCCTCCTCCATGCCTTCTATTCAGCACTCTGATAAGGTTATACTAAATTTCACAATTTGAGAAAACTCCTATTTCTCTGCAGACTTTTCCACAAGCTCTTCTTCCAGCCTGGAACACTCTGATGTACCCTCTTCTTTTGCCTTGCTCAGCCTCTCTCTCCTTCAGGAGTAAGTTGTCCAGAACCTCTGGAAGTCTTTCCAAGACAGAAAGACAAGGGAAGATGACCTTCAGATATGTGCTCACAACATTCCGTGACTACCCTATTGTGGTACAAATCCATTTGTATTGCAATATTGTTACCGCTTAAATGTATACTCTCATTATATTTATTAAATTATTTTTTAAAAACTTTAAGATATTCATATCCAGAAAAAATTTCAGTTCAATGCAAGGTATTATTTGAATAAGAAAGACATATATTTATCCAACTTGGATTTTCAAAATCGGTAAGAGAATAACATGAGAATTTATGGAGTTTAAAGGGGTTTGTCTGTCTTTCTTCTGCCTATCTTTCCTTGAAAATTCATTTTGCATATTTAACAGTGAGGCTTTCTCCATGTTTACATTCTATTTACTTTTCTTTCCCTAACACACTCTTATCACCTGTTTCTAAACCTATGTGTTTTCTGTTAATGCTTTAGATGTGGGCTGAAGGAAACTTCCCATTCAACACATTGCGCAAACTATAAATACTCCTTTTTTCTGATATATTTCTCTGAGTGTATCAGCAAGGGATCTGACACAAGTAATGAGAACAATTTTCAACATCTGCTTTTGTAATTGCCTGATTATTTGTTTTCCCTGTGAGGAAAGGCACCATGTGTATCATTCAAAATTATACCTCCAGTAGAGTATCTGGCACTCAACAAAGCCTCAATGAGTATTGGTGGAATAATTGCTTGCTGTAGGAATTTACATTTTAAGTCATAAACAGGAAGTAGTTTAGAAGAAAAAAGAATCACTCGAAGAATTATTACCACTTCTCCCATCTAGAATGATTTTTGTAAATTTCTTTCCTAGTGATTTTTTTCCATTCTCTCTTAAAGCCCAGTGATGAGAAACAAAGGTTTATTTATTTTAGTCTAGATTGTTGTGTGCATTCAAGAGGAGGAAGGTAGGAGTTCTACAGACTCTTAGAAGGAAGGTAGAGCAAGCTCACAGTTTCCGGTGTTAGACTAAATGGGATTTAATTTCAGCTCTGTCATTCGTTAATTATGTGACTCTGAAAAAGCTGCTTATATCTCAAGATATCAGTACTTCATCTCTAAAATGAGGGAAAAAAAAATAGTATCTACCTAAAAAGGTTTTTGTGAGGATTGTTATCCATTTGCTTGAGATTCAAGATTTGCCACTTTCTAGCAGTCTATCCCAGATTAATAATTTGCTAAATAAGAGGTTTGGTTGGATAATGTCAAGTGTTTCATTCATTTCAAAAAATCTTGTAACAACTGGGTCAGTTTATTGATTTATGCTTTAATGGGGTTGAACCGATTAATGATTCACGACTTGAATATGTGTCAAAATCATTCAAGTAACATTTAAAATTATCTCCTGGTTTTATCTAAGACCTACTCAATCAGAGTACATGCGTGAGCAGACTTTTTAAAATTCTTTTCAAGTGTTTACATTACTGTTGTTTGGTTAACTGGTGATGGAAACTTTTGCCCCTAACATTTTGTGATACTAAAACCATCTCTGGACAGAGAAATATGCAGGCCCTTATTAACTTTACTGAAAGGGAGATTTTATGATGTCAGGAAAGCTGATTAAACACATCAAGAAGGAAAGAGAGGTCAGTAATGTTCAGCACTGCAGAGAGGTCAGGTGAAGCAGGCATCAGATTATGTGTTTTGTACTGGGGAATCTGTAAATTTAGCAAGAGAAGTTTATGAACATGGTAGAAGCAGAAACCTAATTGCAGTTTATAAAAGAGTGAAAGAGAAGGAGGAAAGAGAAAATTATTCATAGCTTACTCATTTAAAATGTATTAGAATAATAGCAATATCAATGAAAAAACATAGAAAGCCTAAAAATACTCTCGTGCACATGTGAGTATTTAAAACAGAATAAAGGTAGCATGTCACTCA
>NW_011890080.1:6767-9364 GCF_000151845.1 Pteropus vampyrus
GATGTTGAACATATATTGTATGTCTGTTGGCTATCTGTATGTCCTCTTTGGAGAGAAGTCTAAGTTCTCGGCCCATTTTTTAATTGGATTGTTTGTTTCATTTTGCTTTTGATGTTGAGCTGTATGGGTTCTTCATATGTTTTGGATATTAACCCCTTATTGGATATATTACTTGAAAATATATGTTCCCATTCAGTAGGTCACCTTTTTGTTTTGTTGATGGTTTCCTTTGCAGTGCAAGAGTATTTTAGTTTGATGAAGTCTCATATGTCTACTAATTCTTTGTCAGTGCAGAGTTCTATGGGCTGACAGTGATGGTCTATAATTGCTATGTACTCATTTACAAACTCTTGCTGCACACGGTCACCATGGCCCTTCACGTCTCTTCTCTTCTCACTGTGATTGTATATGTGTAGTGGCATTTCTTGGTGCCTGGGCCCACACAAGATGCATGCTGAAGCTGATGTTCCATGATGCCAAAACTAATAACCACTACATGTGTGAGATGTTCTACCTCTTGGAGCTCTCCTACACCAGCATCTCATCAATGAACTGGAGTTCTCATTGTTATGGACTCTGATGTTGGTGTCTCTTACACTTTCATTCTCTACAGCATCCTGCACATTCATTGCACTGACAGAAGATCCAAATTTTAAGCACTTGTAGCTTGCATATAATGGTTGTTTCTGTTCTCTTTGGGCCAGAGACATTCATATACTGTCATCCTTGTTCTGTTTTGCCCATGGACAAGAGTAAAGTGTCTATTCTGTTCTCTACCATTGTTGTACTTATGCTCAATTCACTAATCTACAGCTTCAGGAACAAGGAGATCAAGGTTGCCCTGGAACAAACAGCATTACATTACTTGATAGGATTATTGGGAAGAAGTTAATGTAAATGTAAGTTTATAGCATAGGATTGGGGGCCTAATAGTTGTGACATTTACTCTCCTCACTTCCTTTCTCCTTCTTGTTCTTCCACTCTTTCTTCCTTCCCTCCCTGTGTTCTCTTACAATTTAGAAGTAATATTCACACGTATTTAAAAGTGTGTTTACTAGTTTATAGCAGATAAAACTGTTTGTTTATGGAAAAACAATCATTCTTAGAAACCTTATATGCTAGAGTTTACATTTCAACTTCAGAACTATATTTAACTATCTAATATCTCTGCTTGAATATTCCACAGAATACTCCACGGCACCAAAACTTAACATGTGAAAATTAATCTATCAGAGCAGTATCTCCAAACCTAACAAACTCACTTCTCTTCCTTTGGCCTCTGTTATCATGAATGGAACCATCTTCTAACTGTTACAACCTCAAACTGCTGTCTTCCATTCTCTCTTTTTACTTGCCCTCCATGCACAAATTATCATGTGCTAAAGATTCTTGTCCTCCTATAGCACCATCACTTCTCATCTGGACATCAGCCTCCTAACTGACCTCTCCCTCTCTTATCATTCCCCTTAAAATCCATTCTCCACACTGCAAACAAAGTGTTCTGTCCATGCTTCCAGTGAGTTGGAATTTGCTTTGCTTTACTCTGTTCACTAAAAAAGTCTACAGATAAAACCAAATCTCCACAGTGTGTTGAACAAAGATTTTAATATTTTGACCCTTTTCAGTTTTACACCCTGATCTCCTGTCACTGAAACCCCCTCCTCCATGCCTTCTATTCAGCACTCTGATAAGGTTATACTAAATTTCACAATTTGAGAAAACTCCTATTTCTCTGCAGACTTTTCCACAAGCTCTTCTTCCAGCCTGGAACACTCTGATGTACCCTCTTCTTTTGCCTTGCTCAGCCTCTCTCTCCTTCAGGAGTAAGTTGTCCAGAACCTCTGGAAGTCTTTCCAAGACAGAAAGACAAGGGAAGATGACCTTCAGATATGTGCTCACAACATTCCGTGACTACCCTATTGTGGTACAAATCCATTTGTATTGCAATATTGTTACCGCTTAAATGTATACTCTCATTATATTTATTAAATTATTTTTTAAAAACTTTAAGATATTCATATCCAGAAAAAATTTCAGTTCAATGCAAGGTATTATTTGAATAAGAAAGACATATATTTATCCAACTTGGATTTTCAAAATCGGTAAGAGAATAACATGAGAATTTATGGAGTTTAAAGGGGTTTGTCTGTCTTTCTTCTGCCTATCTTTCCTTGAAAATTCATTTTGCATATTTAACAGTGAGGCTTTCTCCATGTTTACATTCTATTTACTTTTCTTTCCCTAACACACTCTTATCACCTGTTTCTAAACCTATGTGTTTTCTGTTAATGCTTTAGATGTGGGCTGAAGGAAACTTCCCATTCAACACATTGCGCAAACTATAAATACTCCTTTTTTCTGATATATTTCTCTGAGTGTATCAGCAAGGGATCTGACACAAGTAATGAGAACAATTTTCAACATCTGCTTTTGTAATTGCCTGATTATTTGTTTTCCCTGTGAGGAAAGGCACCATGTGTATCATTCAAAATTATACCTCCAGTAGAGTATCTGGCACTCAACAAAGCCTCAATGAGTATTGGTGGAATAATTGCTTGCTGTAGGAATTTACATTTTAAGTCATAAACAGGAAGTAG
>NW_011890080.1:10667-11151 GCF_000151845.1 Pteropus vampyrus
ATAGATGAGGAATGGCCTTTAAACTTACATAAAGGTGCTGAAACTCATTTTTAATAAGGGCATGAAAATTAAGATCATAGTGATATATAGCTTCAAATTCATTAGATAGTCAAATTTTTAAATTTCTGAGAAAAATCAAGTTTATAAAACTGTGGATTAAAAGGTATAGCTATAAATTCTCACAGGAGTATGCTCAGTACAACAAAGCAATACAACTGCATTGGAAATAGTTTGCTATAAATATGTTACTTCCAACATTGAGCATATATGCACAAGAAAATGTACCACAATGTTTATAAATGAATCTTTCCTAATAGCAAAAAAATGTATAAATATAACAGATGCTCACCAGCAGGAGACAATCCTATACATTGTGGCATATTTATACGCTGGAATATTGTCCAGTAGTAAAAATTAACGAGCTACAGCTATGCGCAACAAGATGTGTGAATCTTCAAAACAATATTGAATGAAAAAGTAAGGT
>NW_011890080.1:11201-11552 GCF_000151845.1 Pteropus vampyrus
CAACACTGAGATACCATTTTCTTCTACTGAATTGTCAAAGATCTGAAAAATAATTGCATCCAGTGTTGGCTGACATTATAACAAAAGCCATTCTTTTACACTGGTGGTAGGAATAAACCATAATTTATTTGGATGACAGTTGAATTTTTAAAAATCTAAGCACGTTATTTCCTTTGACACAGCAGTTGAACATCAGGACTCTCCACCAAGGAGATAATCAGACATGCACACAGAGAGTCACTTACCAGACGTGGGGGACTCGGTAGAATGTCACCCTAAAAGCACTGTAAGTGTACCGCTCAGACTGGAGTCTTGGCACTTCATTTGTGTAGGACTTCCAATGGCCAGAAT
>NW_011890080.1:15447-15760 GCF_000151845.1 Pteropus vampyrus
TATAAAACGTATAGCCAGGAGTGTTTGGCCCTCAGACTTCGGGCCATATTAGTATATTCTCTAAAAGCCTGAGAAAACTGGTTAAGGCAACAAAAAATACAGAAATTTTTTGATGAAGTACAGGATCCTTGTTTTCTACTCAGAAAACTTTTCCATAACATCAGTAGCAGACCAATAGTCTAAGAAACATTAAAACACAACTGTAATTTTGCATTAGCTTACTTTTGGCATTTAAATTTCCAATATCGTTTAGCTTAATCACATAAACTTTCCTCTCAGAAAAGTTTCCTCTTCACATACCTTCTATCACTTT
>NW_011890081.1:0-2693 GCF_000151845.1 Pteropus vampyrus
TGTGCTGGCTTCGATGTGGGCTCGAGGCACCTGGGGACCGGTGTCCGCCGTGGTCTGTCGGCCGCCCTGTTTCTGGCCACCCTGCTTTGAGTCACCTCCCACCCACCATCCCGCGTGTCCCAGCCCAGTGCACAAACATTTACACTCTGTTCTCTTCCCTTCCGAGCCCCAGGGAGTAAACGGCACACGTCCGTCTGGAGCACAGACACTATTTGTCTCTCTTCGTCATGTCCCTCCTCCTCTGGGTCCGAGAGCATCTGCGGAAGGTAGAATCGGTACTTACTGGTGGGGTCTGCGGAGCTTCCCTCACGTTCTCTCTGATCTGCGGCCCTTGCAGCTTAAGGGGTGACACCCTGCCGTTCACGCTTCCAGCCAGTGAAACGGGAATCTTCTAAGAGCTGGGCGACTGTGTGTGTTTAAGGGCTGCGGTTAAGGAGCTGTCCTCCCGACTCCCCATGGCGGGCCCTGGCTTTGAAGTTTGCGACTCGGATCCTCAGCTCACAACATGTTTTGAAATCTGACATTTGGATGGCGCTTCATTTCAAAGCGGCGAATGGAGCAGGATCCCAGTTAATTCTCGCGCAGGCGGCGTTCCAGATGGAGCAGCGGCCCGGGCCGACTCCGGGTGCAGACGTCCGTCACATACCCACAGTGTCCCCAGCCCTGAGGATGGGGACTCTGCTAGAGAAGGAGCAGCCCTTGGCCAGAGGAGCTCGGCGTCCGGAGGGGAGACGGACCAGCAAGGCGGGGAAGAGCCACACTTCAAGGCACAGCGTGAAGCGAGGAGCAGAGGGCGGGGGGCTCAGGGTTCGAGAAGGGAGGGCGACAAGGTCGGAGGGCAGGGTGTGCGGCCAGGGGAGGCCATGGGGGAGGGGCCGAGTCCTGGGGGAGGCCGGTTCGGCCCTGGGGTGGGATGGAGCTGGCACGTCCCAGCTCAGAGCTCGGCTTTAGAGACGTTTCTCAGCGTCCCCCACCCAGGCGCGTGGCTGGCGCATTCAAGCCCCATGGGCAGTGGGCAGGGGAGGGAACGGGAGGCCGGACGCCAGCCAGGGGCCAGCTCAGCCTTCGAGCAGCTGTTCTGCTCTCTGAAAACCGAGCTATCGGCCCGTTTCCTGCTCTCTGCAGCACGGCCTGTGAGTGGGTCTGAGGAGGACGCGGAGGCTGAGGGGGTCTGCTCCCCCATCCCCCAGGGGAAGGCGGAGACAGGGGGGACTCCTGTGACCCTGGGGAACGCACGGGATTCCACTCTCGGCTGAGGAGCGAGGGAGGGGCGGGGCACCCAGATGGAAAGCGGCAGACCCGGCCGGGGGAGCCGCTCACTCAGCCCGCGCCAGACGGGCACGGAGGGCCGCTGCGGGCTCGCGTGCGGGGACGTCTACACCCCGTCCAGTGCCCAGCGTGAGACGTGGCGTCTGTCCTTCCTCCACCCGGGAACCCACGGCAGTCTCCCTCCCCTCTGCCCCTTCTGTCCCGTCTCCTCCTCCATCCCTCTCCCATTCACATATTCATTGAACATGGAATTAGTGTCCTCACGTACCAGGTACTGTGAGGGGAGCTAGGGAAACAATATTGAACACAATCGATAAAAGCCTCTGCCTTCGTCAAACTTACGTTCCCGTCGGGGGAACCACAGGAAGTGAGTTGAGCGCGTGATACGCCCCGTCAGGCGACAGGAGCCTCGTGTTCTTGTAGAGGTGTTATCCACCCACCATGTCCCGAGCAAGGCAGGACGGCAGCGAGAAACGGGCCCCAGGCAAGGCTGGTTCGGCGGGTTCCTGCTGTGGACGGGGCGGTCTGGGCCTGAGGCCAAGGCTCCCGGTCTTAAGAGAGTAACCTCCTGCCCTACCAGGAAAACCACCAAAAAATAAAGATGAAGCCCAAACCGAACACGTCCCAAGGCCTGTGCTAACCAGCGAACACGCAGCCACGCCACAGGGCCGCGAGGCCGAGTGGTCAGAGGGCTCCCGGCGCTGTCTGGACGCTGAGCCCAGGTGGGCGGGTGGTCTACCGCCTTGCAGCCCCCCGTTGGGCGTCCCCTGACCAGGGGCTGCAGCCTGGTCCCTGGGAGGGGAGGCTGCAGCGTCTTTCTGGCCCACACCATGTTGCTTTGACTCTGCCATCAAAGCAATTCCGTTGGGAGGAGGGGTCACCCTCCTCCTGGGCTTTGAGTTGATGAAACCCACACTCCCCTCGCTGGGGAAGCGTGGGAGGGAGAGAGATTCTGCCGAGACTCCCTGCAGCGTGGGCAGGCCCCGGCGCACGGAGAGAGGTCCCTCCCGCCCCCTCTCACGGGGGGCAGGGGCGGGGAGCCCTCATGGAGCACAGAGTGGCTCCTGTGTCTGAAGCTTTGTATTTTCCACACAGAGTGAGTTCTCAACACAAACCGACATGTCCGCACGGCCCCCAAGAGGCAGAGTCTATTCCAATGTCTGCTGGAAGCTCCAAACGTCACGTTGACAACAATTTTCACCTTCTGCGAGGACTTTAGCACCTAACTGCCATGTAAGATGTAACTCCCCCGGGGCTGGACTCAGCCTTGTCCCTGTCCCCACCCTGTGTTACCTAGAAAGGACTCACACTGCATCTCAGTGGGGCAGGGGGACGCTGATTACTGGGACCCTCTCCACCTCCACGGCCCTCCCTACAGGCCAAGACAACCAGACAGAGACGCGGGATCAGCCCGCCAACTGGTG
>NW_011890081.1:2743-4496 GCF_000151845.1 Pteropus vampyrus
GGTCCCTGGGAGGGGAGGCTGCAGCGTCTTTCTGGCCCACACCATGTTGCTTTGACTCTGCCATCAAAGCAATTCCGTTGGGAGGAGGGGTCACCCTCCTCCTGGGCTTTGAGTTGATGAAACCCACACTCCCCTCGCTGGGGAAGCGTGGGAGGGAGAGAGATTCTGCCGAGACTCCCTGCAGCGTGGGCAGGCCCCGGCGCACGGAGAGAGGTCCCTCCCGCCCCCTCTCACGGGGGGCAGGGGCGGGGAGCCCTCATGGAGCACAGAGTGGCTCCTGTGTCTGAAGCTTTGTATTTTCCACACAGAGTGAGTTCTCAACACAAACCGACATGTCCGCACGGCCCCCAAGAGGCAGAGTCTATTCCAATGTCTGCTGGAAGCTCCAAACGTCACGTTGACAACAATTTTCACCTTCTGCGAGGACTTTAGCACCTAACTGCCATGTAAGATGTAACTCCCCCGGGGCTGGACTCAGCCTTGTCCCTGTCCCCACCCTGTGTTACCTAGAAAGGACTCACACTGCATCTCAGTGGGGCAGGGGGACGCTGATTACTGGGACCCTCTCCACCTCCACGGCCCTCCCTACAGGCCAAGACAACCAGACAGAGACGCGGGATCAGCCCGCCAACTGGTGACTTAAACCTGATTTCTCTTTGGTCCCTCACCCTGTAAACACGTCAGTCAGGAGATAGGTGCAGTTGCCCATTTGCTTCTTGTCACCGTGGTCATCAGGAGCAGAAGGTATCACCAAATGACTCACAGAGAAAGTCATCTGGGAGCTTGTGCCTGATGGGACCTGGGGCTGGTCAGGGGTGTGTGTGTGTGTGTGTGTGGGCGGGGGGCGGTCACGTGACTAGAAATAACCACCTAAAAGAATTGATTGTGTTTTAGCATTTCGTTTGTTTATTTATATATTTATTTTAAGATGTGGCTTCCTTGGGGGCAGAACGACAGCATCGGAGGAGACCAGAGGTCTGCAGGTGTCGGCCCCAGGGACGCCCCCCGCCCCCACCCCCCCGCCACTGCAGTGTGAGAGAGAAAAGGGCCCGTCACGCCCAGGTGTGTGAAGCTTAGTTTATGAAGGGCTGACCTTTGTTCCAAGATGACATTTCGGTGGAGAGTGAAATAGACAGCCGCTTACAAGCCGCCTTCGATCAGCAAAGTGAAGGAAAGGAGCATCCGGGCGCCACCGTCACCTCCGTCCTGGCCCCGGCCACGCCTGTCTCCAAAGCGAGTCCCGTCTGAGCACCTTGTTTTTCCTGCACGAACTCTGGTACTTTTGTGCATTTAAAAAAAGAGATGTGTTTTCTGGGGGATGTTTGTTCCCCGGCGGCATGCTTTGGCGTGGATCGGCGACTCAGGAGGTAATGCGAATGGGTCTTCAGGCCTGCACACCTCTAACGGTCTCTCGTCCTCTCTGCCCTCCTCGCCCCTCTCCTGGACGATCTTGCTGCTCACCTACAGAGACAGGCTGGCGACGCCGGCAGCTGACAAGGCCCGGGTCGCCGCGGCTCATGGCAGACAAGGTAAGCGCTTTCCAGCACGTCCGTTTGGGTGACTGAACAGTCTTCCTCTGTGAGTCTGCAGACTTGCCCTCTCTCTCTCTCTCTGCCGGCAAAAACGGTGAAGCTAGGAGCCCTTATATAACATGTCTGGCCACCAGCGCCTCTCCTGAGGACACACGAGGTGTGACGGCAAGATCGGGTGGCTCCGCAGCCCGTACTCCACCTTCGGGTGCTGCTTCAGCTGC
>NW_011890081.1:5407-6303 GCF_000151845.1 Pteropus vampyrus
AGTGAAACCTCCCTCCCAGGGGAAATCTTCCTGTCCTGTGGCTTTCTAAGGCGGGCATTCAAACCGCGCTGGGGGAGGCCGGGGTGGGGGGCCCACGCGACCCTCCAGCCACCATCTCAGGCAGGTCTATGGTGCGCTTCCCCTGCCCTGTGGCCCCGGGCAGGCCCCCTGACCCCTGGAGCTTCAGTTTCCTCGTTGGGGAGTGAGGGTAGCCGCGATGCTAACTCGTAGGGCTGTGGTGACGACGGTCCAGGACACGTGTGCTCAATGCCAGTGTGTGGCCGGTGCTGGCAGGTGGCAGCCAAGCTCACCCTGCGCTGTTAGGGGCGCGGGTGGGGCCTGTTCCCTCTGGGCGGTGTTTTGGCCAACAGGAAGGGACGCTGCTGGCACCTGGGGCTCCCCTTTTGCCGGGCACTCTCGGTCAGGGACCCCATTGTCCAGTTCGCAGGCTCCGGAGTCCAGGGCGTTAGGGTCAGCATCCTCCGGCCCTCACTGCCTCCTGCCCAAGGAAGGAGCTGTCCACGGTGCCGACACAGCCGGCCTGGGCAGCCCGCCGGCGTGGACGCCACGTGCACACACCTTCTGACAGAGCTGCTTTGCTATCGTGCCTGGACGCCGCCGTGAGCCCAGCTCAGTGACCCCGCTGTGCTGAGCTGCCAGAAAGGAACAGCACGTCTGCCGGGCCGCTGGCGGCGATGCCTTCCTCTCGGCTTGGGTTTTCTGCCCGAACCTGAGGGCTGTGGCTCTGGGGCGGGCACCACGGAGACAGCGGGAGAGGCGGGCAGGCCCCAGGACTGCGTCTCACCAGGCACCAGTCGCGAGTGACGGAACTTTCCAGGGACCTGCATCGGCGCTGCGTGTGTGTGTGCATCCGCGCTGCCCAGGCCCTGGGGGTG
>NW_011890081.1:8189-12669 GCF_000151845.1 Pteropus vampyrus
CTCTGCTGTGCGCTGAAGCCCGGCCCAGCGCGGACGTCCCCTGGTCCCTTAGCTCGTGATCCCGTCATGCCCCCCGCCCCGCCCCCACGTGGTCTCGGTTGGGGTCCCCAGGAAAGCGGGACCTGGAAGAACCGGAGCACGTTGTTGATTTCGGAGGCGATCCCAGGACGTGGGGGAGGGGCGGTGGGGAAGGACGCGTGAGCTCCTCGTTGTCCTCACGGGCACCTGGGGCTCCATCTGCCATGCAGACGGTGCCTCAGAGTTGTCCCCCTCCCCCGCCCCCGGAAGACCAGCAGGGTGGGGCTCTGCTCCCCAGCGACGGGCGCCCCCGGGGACGTGGGCTTCTCCGCACAGCCCAGGGAGCCACGTGCAGCCGAGTAGTGCTTTGCGGCTTTGGAGACCACACTCGGCCTGGGACACCGTCCGCTGAACTGTGATGAATCGGTGGGCGGGGGTGGGGGGGCCTGCGAGGCCATCCCAGCTGCGCCGACGGGTTTTCTCGGTGACGGATACGTTTCTTCTGCTGGACCCTGGAGTTGGAACCTGGCCTGACTCCCTATCACCCCAGCACCCCCGCAATTCAGGCCCCCCGGGCACCGTCACGTCATTGCCTGGGATGACGAATATCAGACGTGCTTCCGTCCGCCCTGTTGAACGTGCTTTGCTCGCCCGAGCAGCCTCCCTGTGCCTTTGCCAGCTGCCCACGTGGGGTCTCGTCTCTTCCACGGAGGGCCCTGGGCTCCGGAGCAGGGACCGCCTGCAGCCTCTCACCCCCGGCATGCTCCCATGGGTCACTGCCGCCGCTTCGGTGCTGCCAGTTACTTCTTCCAAAGAGGACTGGATGTAGCTTGCAATATCGAAAATAAAGCACGTGAAACTCGCCTGTCAGAAACGCAGGTCAGAAATCAGTTAGGGGACGGAGAGGGGCAGATGCCACAAACGCTCGAGCCGGATTATTAGCTGCCGTCCAGCCGGGTTGGAGGCAGAAGTGGCAGACTCCCCTCGGGAGTGGGACGCAGAGGACAAGCTCATCCAGAGCTGCTGAGCGGGGGCCGTGAGGGAACGGGAGGGGGAGCTCGGAGGCTGGGACGGAGGACGGGAAGGGGCGGAGGAGGGTGATTGTGCATCTGGTCGCCGCCTGCGAAAGAGAGAAATGCCCTCTCCGTGACCGATTATGGCGAAGCTAGTAAGCAAATCAAAACGCCGCCTCGCATCTGGTTAGAGGCGTCTCTGCGGGGGCGCGAGCTGATCCAGGCCAGGCCCCCGGTGCTTCTGGCCATTTACCCAGGAGCAGACGAGGTCAAGTCCACAGAAGCCGGGCTGGGAAAACGAGAGAACGGAGAAGCACCCACGGGGGCGGTGGGCACCGTGCACCCTGGACGGCCTGGGGGGCGGCCCCCGCTCGGCCCCCGCTTGGCCCCCGCTGGCCGAGGCCTTGGGGAGACGCAGGCTCAGTGCAGAGAGTTATGGTTTTCGAAGATGTTGGAAATCTGAATTCGTGTGACGTCTCCCGATTTTAAGCGTTAGAACCGGTCGAAAACCTTACCGAGTGGGTCGCACCGTTGGCTTGTGGGCCACCAGGGCGTAGTGCCTGAGTCGTGAACGAGGAGGCACGGAAAGGAGTGGACAGGTCGCCGACGCCTCGGAGTCAAAGTTCTCACGTGACCGCTGGCTGTCGCGGTGCCTTACAGGTGGGGACTGGTGGACTCGGCGTCTGCCGGGCAGAACCAGGCCCAGCGCTGGCCCCGGGCATCGCGCGGGGCCGCCTCCCCGCCCCCTGCTCAGAACGCAGGCTCACGGCGACAGGGACGTTGCCCCGTCCACCGGCTGGCACATAGTAGGCGCTCAACATAGAGCTGTTTACCCTATGGCTGAAACACTCTCTCTGCCCACTCACTGTGTTGGCCGCGGGGCTTTTTCTGCAGCCAGTGCTCTAAGATGGATGCTGTGAGCCAGGGCGGGGCGTTTTGTCTGAATAAAGCAAAGCCTGCGTCTGGGGACGGGGCGCCTGGAGGCCCCAGCGGACCCTCCCAGCTCTGCACAGCCGGCTGCCTCGCCCAGGGGCCGTGCGGGTCCCGGGGAGGGTGCTGTGGCGTCCTGCGGGGGAGGAGGTGCCTGGACGCCTGGACGTTACAGCAGCCGCTCCCGCGCTCGGCCTGATTCTCTCGGTCCCCTCCAGGCCGCCTGTCCCCAGCACACTCACCCGGTGTGGCCCCCGAGCTCCGGCCCCTCTGGCCTCCTGATTAATTCTTCGCAGGTTTAAATCGACAATCACTGTGCCTCCCATTGGTCTTCGTCCAGGCCGGGCGACCTTGGCTCTGAGCGCTGGATCAGGGGGCGCAGGGCTCGTTTGCCTTGTGCGCTGCCACTTCCCGTCAAACTCTGTTTTTGTAACGCCTCGTCGCAAGTTCCTTAGCGTCCCTCTGCCCTGAATGTTCGATTCAAACCTCTGAGGACACGGAGCCTGTCACCCCCGGCCCCTCTCTCCTCCCCGTGAGGTCTCCAGCAGCTGATGGGGGAGGGGGCCGCACACCCCAGCACCAGAGCAGAAGTGGGGGGCAGATCAAGACGCGCTGGCGAAGATGGGTGGTGACGACCTCCGTCCACGAGGAGCCTCACCCCCGAGCCGGCCGCCCGCTCGCGGGGGCACTGGGGTCCTGCCGGGGACCGGATCTCCCGCAGGGCGCGTTCCTCACCAGCCCGCAGGACGTCTCTGCGGCTGAACCTGCGTCAGGGAGCCGAGCGGTGCCACCACGCCACAAGGAGGTGACACGCACACGACTCGGGGTCTGCGATGCCGTGTCCAGTCCTCGGAATGCGAAGAGGCCGTGCGCCGGGCAGGGGCACAGGCCGAGCGACCGCACGTTGGCGTGCGTGTGAAAGTCCTCACCTCCGCCCTGGACGTGTCCGTCAGAAGGCGTCGTGGTGGTGACAGCTGAGTGCCCGAGTCTGCGGCTTAGAGACAGCCGCGGATGTCACCCGCCGTCTGGGCCTGAAGTGTGGGGGCGGGGTGCTGGTGAGGGCCTGGTCCTGCCCGATGGGTGGCCGCCCTCCCCGTGACCTCACAGGTCGGGAGGCGCCAGGGTCTCCTCAAGGACACTCGTCCCTGTCATCAAAGCAGAGCCCGCCGAAGGCCCCGCTGCTCACTACGGTCGCCTTAGGGAACAGAATGTCGGCGTATGAATTTGGCGGGGAGGGCACCAGCCTTCAGCCCATTGGCTGTGGACGGCCATGGGTGACATCCTTCCCCCCGTTCCTCCCTTTGTCTTGTGGCGTCCCTGTGTGGCGTCCCTATGCCATCCTGTTCATAGGGCTCATGTTTGTCTGTGGTGACAGCTTCACAGAGCCAGAGTCACGGTGCCTGTTGGGGGCCCCTGCAACCAAGCCCTTTCCGTAGAGCTGGACTTTGAAACGCCTCTGGGAGCCGCGTCTGTGCTGACTGAATAAGGGCCCCTTTCTTCACGTGTCGAGGCAAGTTCGGGTGGGGCGAAAAGGGTCACGAGTCACGTGCTGTCTATAAAGAGGCCCCTTACACTGACGGAATTTCTTTTGGGAGCGAGACTCACATCATGGGGGAGCCTAGCTCTCTCTCCTGTGCACATGTTGGGGACAAGCTCACGCTTCAGACATCTGTCTGAACCAAAGGGGCAGGGACTGGTTTGCTGGTGGCAGGCATCATGGCCTTGAGTGGCAGCAGGCCCTCGGGATCACGGTGGGGAACGTCACGGTCCCCGTCAGCGGCTGGCCTCGTGAGGATCTTGGGAGCCCCCTGCCTGCCTTGCATTACGGGTTTGCTCCTCTCCCAGGCTGTGGTCTCTTTGGGGACATTCGTCCATCCCCTGTGTGGTGACTCTCAGTCAGATGCGTGCCATGTGGCGCCCGATGCTCCTGGCCTTGCCGCCAGCCTCTCTCCTTGGCAGCGCCTGGCACGCGGTGGAAATTCTCTACCCCTCGGCGTCTTTCTCCGTGAGCCGAAAACGCTCACGCTCACGCCCTCCTCTGGGGTTTGTAAGGGTCACGGGAGGCGCCACGCGGCAAAGCCGGGCTCGGCGCTGGCCGCTTAGCAAGCACGACTTGCGCGGTGGCCGTCGTGTTGTTGGGTTGGCCCGAGTCCACCCACGGGCGGGGATGGAAGCGAGATTTCCGCTGGGCACCTGGCTGGGGCGCCGTTTGGCTGCCTCTGTCGTGTGTTCCCTAAGGGGGGGGGCATCTAGAGAAGGCACTGATGCTCGGTGATGCACCGGTCAGAGGTGCAAGCTCGTACAAAGACCACGGCGTCGGTCTTGGTTGAATGGCGTCCGGAGGCAGCTCTGCCTTGGTCCTTGGTCAGGGAGAGCAGAGAGGCGACAGCTGCCAGGTGTTTGGAGCAGAATCCACACCCCAGGGGCCTGGGCTGCAGTCGGTGCATCAGGACAAAGACGCTGGCTAAATAGCAGCTTGGCCGGACCCGTGTGACACCTCCCTGGGGACACAGCTTGGC
>NW_011890081.1:15069-17125 GCF_000151845.1 Pteropus vampyrus
CTCCTCAGAGGTGTCGGGGTGACTGCAGTGCCGGGCATGGGGTGCTCGGTGAGTGCCAGGTCCTCGTTTCTGACCCTCTCAACCCGAGACCATCAGTTTGTTTCACTGTAATCGACTCAGCGCATCACTCAACAATTTTAAAAATCTCGCTGACCTGACGGCCAGCCCCTGTGGTCACCTCCCTTCTCTTCCTCCCTCTCTGCGGATAGATCTGGAGGATTTGCAATGTGCAAAGCAAATGAATTGATTAGTTATTGATCAGGAGTGAGTTACGAGCCCTTCAGGTAAAAAGCTTCCCATAAACACAATTTAGGAGCCGGCGCTGCCAACCTCAGCAGCCCGCAGACGACCGCCTTGGGACCTGCAGCGAGGTGATCCATACCGAGTATTAGTATTAGTGGCACAGACCGCTTCATCTGGTATCTGCAGGAGAGTGGGAGCGGGCCCCCCGCACTCACCCGATGTGGGAACAACAGTGATCCGTTGGGCTTCATGTGCCACCTGTGTGTGTGACCACGGGGTGATGGGATGATGGCAGCTTGGGTGTGTCCCAGTTCTGCCCCTTGCTGATGGACACATCAGTGTGCATGTGTGTGTGTGTGTGCGTGTGTGGTGTGTGTGTGTCTATGTGTGTGTGTGTGTGTCTCTGTCTGTGTGTCTCTGTGTGTGTGTGTGTGTGTGTCTCTGTGTCTGTGTGTGTGTCTCTGTGTGTGTGTCTCTGTGTCTGTGTATGTGTCTCTGTGTGTGTGTGTGTCTCTGTCTGTCTGTGTGTCTCTGTGTCTGTCTGCACATGCCTGCGTGTCTCTGTGTGTGTGATCTGTCTCTGTGTCTGTCGCCTGCGTGTCTCTGTGTGTGTGTCTGTGTGTGTCTCTCTCTCTGTCTGCGTGTCTCTGTGTGTGTGATCTGTCTGTGTGTCTCTGTGTCTGTCTGCCTGTCTCTGTGTCTGTCTGCGCGTGCCTGCGTGTCTCTGTGTGTGTGATCTGTGTGTCTCTGTGTCTGTCTGCGCGTGCCTGCGTGTCTCTGTGTGTGTGATAGCCCTTTGCTCTGGGAGATGCACCTGTCACATTCCTCTTTTAAAGGCTGTCATTTCCCCGAAAGCAGCTTCCTCCCGCCCATTTACACTTTGCCCAGGACAAGTGTCCTACAGTGTCCCCAGTGGAGAGCGTTCCCATGCAAATGCTGGTCAAATCGGGGAGCTCTGTTCTTGGATGCTACACTCCCGAAGTTGTGGGCAGTTGGGGGCCACATTACTGGGCCTGCAGGTGCCCCGCAGGCGAGCCCCTTGTCCTGAGACTGGTTAGGACAAGTGCAGGGCCGCGGGCCGGGCCGGAGGCTCCGTGCAATGTCCCCCTCCCTGCTCCCTGCCTGCTGCCACCCCTGCCCGCAGTCTGGATTGCTAGCAAGGGAGAGGTCCCCACGGCTGGGGTGACGAGGCGAGATCCACCACAGACTGCGGCTCCCGCAAACACAGACGTATCCATTAACTTTGAAAACTTTACGGGGGGAAAATGGCATCCTCCCTCTCTTCCCTCCCACCTCTCATTGCCAGCCTCTGCGTAGGCCACCAATGGGCCCTCGGGGCCGTGGACCTGGCCTGTGGCTTCTGCGTCCAGGCGTCCAGGTGACCCGAGCCGTGCCGAGCTGTGCTGGGCGGTGGGGCAGAGGGCAGAGCACGGCCCCCTCATCGCTGGCGCGGTCACTCTCCCTGCATGCTGGCTGTGCACCAGGCCCGGGGCTCGGCCTCCACCGTGACAAAGTGGCATTGGCGGGCTCGCTGGAAGCAGGGCCCGAGACGGGGTCCCCGTGCAGGGGTTTACTGAGCGACTCCCCTCCGGAGAAACTTGCGGGTGGAGGGGAGCAGGATAGGGTTGGGGGAGCCGAGCTAAGATGTGGATTCCACTCACTCACTCGCTCTCCCAAGGGTGACTGTGACATGGAGCTCTGCACATTGGGGGAGCGGCCGGGCTTTGGGGCCCCTGTCTTCGACTGCAGGCCACCCTGGGAGGTGGCCCACGATGTCACAGGCATTTCCGGGCGAAGTGGGTTCTCGGGAAGG
>NW_011890081.1:17175-19574 GCF_000151845.1 Pteropus vampyrus
GGGCCCTCGGGGCCGTGGACCTGGCCTGTGGCTTCTGCGTCCAGGCGTCCAGGTGACCCGAGCCGTGCCGAGCTGTGCTGGGCGGTGGGGCAGAGGGCAGAGCACAGCCCCCTCGTCGCTGGCGCGGTCACTCTCCCTGCATGCTGGCTGTGCACCAGGCCCGGGGCTCGGCCTCCACCGTGACAATGTGGCATTGGCGGGCTCGCTGGAAGCAGGGCCCGAGACGGGGTCCCCGTGCAGGGGTTTACTGAGGGACTCCCCTCCGGAGAAACTTGCGGGTGGAGGGGAGCAGGATAGGGTTGGGGGAGCCGAGCTAAGACGTGGATTCCACTCACTCACTCGCTCTCCCAAGGGTGACCGTGACATGGAGCTCTGCACATTGGGGGAGCGGCCGGGCTTTGGGGCCCCTGTCTTCGACTGCAGGCCACCCTGGGAGGTGGCCCACGATGTCACAGGCATTTCCGGGCGAAGTGGGTTCTCGGGAAGGGGGCGGCCACTTGCTGCAGGCAGCCCACACTCTCAGTGGCCAGCAGCAGGGAGCAGGGAGGGCCTGGCAGAGGGGACTTGGGCAGGGCCAGGCGAGCTTCGGAGCCAGACTGCCCGCGTCCCTGCTCAATTCTAAGTCCTCCACTTCTCAGCCTCTGCCTCAGCTTAGTCCTGGGGCCAGGCTAATAACTCCCTCGAAAGGCCTAGAGCAGAGCGAGCCCCAGCCAGGGCTCAGTGCGGGGGAGCTGTGCAGTTAAAGGTGGGTGCTTCCTGGCCCCCTCCCCAGGCCTGGGCACGCAGCGGCAGAAGCCTTCGGCTGTGGCAGGAGCCCGCCTTGCTGGCGCCCGTAGAAATGCAGCCCGTTTGGTTTGCAGATAGAAACTTTGCTTTTAAATCTTCCAGTTACTTCCTTTTTCTCCCTTTTCAGGGCCAAAGGTATTTCAAAGGGAAAGGGTGCAGGTGGGGAGCTATGCATTCGTCACCCTTATTTCCCTGTGGCTTTGTCACCGTGGGGGACCTTGCTTAAACCCACATGACATTTGTCACTTTGCTATTGCTTTCTTACCCAGAGGGGTTCTGTCCTCGCTGGCGCATTTCCATTTTCATCTGTCTGAGAGGGATCTGTGAGGGGAGGAAGCCAGGGCGGAGAGCAGCCTGCATTTGCATTTCCGCCTGCCTCCTCCTCATGCCGCCTTCACCTCCAGCCCATCTGCTGCTGCCCCGCTGGGCTGGGGGGCGGGGCAGGTCAGCAGAGCCCAGAGGAGGGGGACTGCTCCCCCGTCAGCCTCATGCCCAGAGAATGGGCCCTTTGCCCCTGAGACGAGGACACCTGCTTGCCCCTGTGTCTCACCTGTGGCTGTGTTCTGGCGCTCACCACATCTGTTCTTTCATTCATTTGTGTGACCAACACTAATTAGCACTTGCCACCTGCTGGGTCCTGGGGCACACGCTGTGGGCCCCGCTGTGAACACACCTGTCCTGGAGCCGCCCTCTCCTGTAGGGTGATTGAGGTCAGCACCTGGGACAGTGGAAACACAGTGGTATAGGATGGGGTTGCGGGGGGTAGGTTCACGGCGGCGATGGTGCCTGAGCTGGGTCGCGGATAGAAATTGCCTGGTGGGAATGGAGCAGGGGTTCTAGGTGGGCATGTTGCTGAATAGTGAGCAAGGGTGGGCTTGGGAGGATGGCTGGGGCATTAGGGGCCATGGGGTGGCGAGGGGTGGAAGTTAAATAGGAACCAGGTGGACAAGGTCCTGTGATCTGTGCTAAGGACAGTGAACTTTGCCCTGGCAAAGGGCAGGTGAGTGACAAGAGGGAATCCTGTGGTGTACAGTGAAGACGACATGGGCAGGGGACCCAGCATGTTGCTGAGGTTAGAAGTGATGGCAGTTTTCTAAAAGAGGCAGAGAGAATAGAATGTTAGAAGGAAGAGAAAAGGCGGTCTCGTACCAGACCGCTTAGGGGGAGGGGCAGGGGAAGGCGGAGGATGAGACCTGGGCTTTCTGGCTTAGGTGACGGGAAGGGAGTGACACCTGTGAATTAGACACCCCGGGTGGAGAGATGCTGTGTGTCCCCAGAACGTGCTGAGCAAGCATTTGCCAAATGCACAAACGTGTACTATAAAGATGGATCCCCCCCCCCATTAATCTAGAAATTTAGTGCAATGACAATAAAAAATCCAACACGAAATTTTATGGAATTTGTCAAAACGATGTCTAAAATTTACTTAAAGCTCAAGAATAATCACCATAACTTCAAAAATGGAAAGAGGCAGAACTTTTTCTTGTAGAATGTTGAGACACGTTATGAAGTTATAATAAGTGTTGGAAGCGTGGTATTGTCGCCCAAATACGTGCGTTGGAACAGGTGAGCCACCTCGCTCGTCTGCTTCTGTGCTGTCCCCGGCCGAGCTC
>NW_011890082.1:0-1166 GCF_000151845.1 Pteropus vampyrus
GGAAGGAAGGAAGGAAGGAAGGAAAAGTACTAATACTAGGCAAAAAAAGGAAAGAAAGAAGGGTCATAACCTTTATGATTAACAAGATAGAATTTGGATCTCAAAGTATTAAAGATCACTTTATCATGCTAAAGGCAACAATATACAATAAAGCAATGATAGGGATAGGTATTAAGATCTGCACACCTAATGACATAGCAGCACTCTTCATAAATTGTTGTCTCAATGAGGCAAAAGAGAAAACACGCGAACTAATAATGGGAGACTTTAACATACACGTCTCAATCCAAGAGAGATGAAGCCGACCAGAAACCAGTATGTTTGAGACTCAGACAGCTGCATCCGATGCTGCCAGTGCCCAAAGCAAAGCTCTGGACCTCACCTCCGACTTCCGCCACATGGGTGGTACCATCTCAGGGGGGTTTGACTCAACTCCTGCTGGAGGAGTCTTGTCTTAGGTACGAATCCCTACATGCCTTTCGCTTTCTGCTGCAGAAAGTATACATCTAGACACTAGCCGGAGTCCACGTGATGAGCCCATGTGCATAGCCCCGAAGCACAAGGAAAGGAAGCCTCGAGGGTCACTCATTCCAGTCCTCACTCCTGCTCCCGGGGGTGACCTTGTAAAGAGACCAGCTGTACAACAGAAGGCCTCATATTAGGGCCTCCAAACAGATAACCATGTAATCAATAAAGCAGAATATAGATATGGATAAAGTAGATATAAAAAGACATATAAAGTGGAAAACACTTAGTATATATACATATATATTCTACTTTTGAACTCTGATCTGTTAGAACATATACTTTCTTTACAAGTACACATAGAATATTCTCAAAAAATTAAACATATCTTATGTCCCAAAGAAAACCTCTATAAATCCTAAAGAATCGAAATGGCTATAAGATCCCTCTCTGACGATAATGCAATAAAACTATAAGTTAGTAACAATAGCAAAAAAAAACAAAAAAAGCTCTTCTACCTAGAATTAATATAGGATGCTATTAAAGATTTAGTTCAAAGGAGAAGATAAAATTTAGTTTTAGTTTTTAAAGGAGAAAATTTCAAACTTTCTTTAAAATAATAGTTACCACAGAGCATATCTATCTCTATGAGATAGTTAACAGAGGACATGTTATAACATTAAATAACTATATCAGTTAAA
>NW_011890082.1:4046-5607 GCF_000151845.1 Pteropus vampyrus
ACTTGTCTTGGGCATCTGCAAGACAAGATCTATACTTACCTATCAGAATCTTAAAGGTTTAGATAGAGGCCTTAACTAGGTTCAGTCACCTACATCGTCCAGAAGGTCTCAACACCGTACTCTCTCAAAGCTACGTCCTTGAAAATTGCTCCCACTGTGGGAACAGTGGGCAGAGTGTACGTTCCAAGGACAGGGGAGCGGGCGGGGAGACTCTGATTGGCTGGGTCCAGCTCTCCAGTCAACAGGTAGTCACGTCCTCTCGAAGACGTCCTCCAACAAGTACAAAATGTTCACGGTATAATAAATCTAAATGGCTTTTAGATTCATTAAAAAATCTTTAACCTTGCTCAAAATGAAAAGAAATAAAAGTTAAAACTATATTGATTGACAAAACTGGCTGTAGGAAAACGACCTCATATATTGCTTGTAGAAATAAAAATATATATATATTTAAACTACGATGATGGAGAATGTGGTAATATCTACAAAAATGACATATGCCCTTAATCTTTGTCCCAGCTTTCTCCTAGGAATCTATTTCAAACTGCATTGACAAAAATTGACATGAAGCCGGAGTAGATTGCATTATTCATGCCAACTCTTCAGCCTTTTTTGTATCCTAAACCTTGTCATGGCCTCATCATGAGTAATTCTGTATCTTTGACCTTGGGCTTGACCATGAGGCTTGCTTTGAATGATGCCATGTGAGCGGAAGTGACAGTGTGCCAGATGCAAAGTTCGGCTTTAAGAGATGTAAACAATAAATCGTTGTTTTTTGTATTTCACTGAGATTTTGTGGTTGTTTGCTACACTGCATTTTGTCGCATAAGCTGATACAAAGGAAAAATTATTTGCAATAGCAAGTAACTGGAAACAATCCAAATGCCCATGAATAGGAGACTGAATGAATAAATTACAGACAAACTACACAAAGGATTATTATGCTTTACGTTTAAATTTTTTAACAGCAATGGCAACTGCCATTTAACTAGGTCAATTTAAAATGATCATGAGTAATTATTTCTTTTGAGAATCAAATATTTACGTATATAGAGCATTTAATTTGTGCAACATGGTCGTTGTTAATCAAGGCACCTTCCCCGAAACACTGCTTAAACCAGATGATCCCTTTCAGCCCTAGGAAATCGGGAAGTACGAGTATCAAATTCGGATTCCTCTTCAGAGAATCATGAGTAACTGTGAGCCTGGAGTCTCAGACTTTTTCTCATCAAAAGTGATCTCATTGTCCTAATGGCCACCATGCACGAACGAGTAGGAAGGAACTGTAAGGGAGATAAGCTGCTGACTTCACTTCCCTCCCTGAGGTCTGTGGGAAGCATGATGCCATGGCAGATAAGATGACAGGTTGGGTTTAGCGGAGGGGGGCGGGGGGCGGGGTCAGACCAGCCAGAGCTCTAATCTCCGCCTCACCACTTCCTGACAATTTAAACTATCAGTGATTGAGTTAATGTAAAACTCAAATTCCTTGTTCATCGAATAGGGGTACTAATATCTAATACGGTGAGAATAAAAAGAAGGAACCAGTACATGGATTCCACAC
>NW_011890082.1:10412-12845 GCF_000151845.1 Pteropus vampyrus
CACGAGGTTATTGTGATGTTTTAATGAAATAATACACGTAAAGGATTTAGCGCGGTGTCTAACACACAGTAAATTCTCATAGATAAGTATTTACCAGCCTTTGGTAATATAGGAGATATCACTTTTCATAGTCCTGTGCTTCAATCACATGCTCATTGATTATTTCTTGAGCACAGACAACTTGCCCAGCATCTGCTTGCTGCCATAGATGGAGCCGTGGACAAGATTCACACGACCCATGCCATCACAGGCCTCACAGTTAGAGGAAGAGAGAGGGAGATCAACGATCATTCTAGTAATTTCTACAATAGAGCAAGATTATTTCTTAGAAAATGGAGATAATTATACTCTTTTCTATGTTCTTTATGTGGAATAAATAACATGTAAAATACCTCATAATATAGCAGCGAAATAAAGCATAGTCGACACCATTGCTGTGAAAATTTGGTGAGTTTGTATGTAGTAGGTGGCATTTTTCTCTTCGAAAGAGGAATGGAGATTTTGACAGGTGGGGATGGCAGTGGTGGATGGAGCTGCTCAAGGCAGAGGAAGCACGGTAAACAAAAGGTGGCATCAGAAAAACAGGAAGGCATCTTGAGAAAACACGGAGTGTGTCTTGGTTGAGCACAGAGCGGATGGACAAGAACACGGGATTAAGACCTTGCATGACAAGCTGAAAAGTGAATATCTAATTAGGCGGGCAAGGGAGAACCACTGAAGCTTTCAGACAGAAAGAGAAGATGTTCAGATTTGTGTCTTAGAAAATTTATCCATTAGTATCTGGCACAGAGTGGATACTCAACCAATGTTCTCTGGATGAACAGCCGCAAAGTAAAATTTGCTGTAAAAAAAAATAGAAACAGTAAGCAGAGGATCCAATAAGGAGGCTGCAACACACCTAAACCCCGCCTTCCCAGCCCATGTTCTCAAGCAGCACCTCAGTTTTATTCAGGCTTCCTCCTCCTCCATGAAAGCATGTACTTCAGAGGAGGCTGGCCTCAGCCCCAAGGACTGGATGAGACAGTCATCACTCTAGCTTCGAATAGTAATTCTCAACCAGGGGTGCTCTGGTTCCCCAGGGGACATTTGGAAATGCCTAGAAACATTTTTGATTGCCATAACTTAGGTGCGGGGAGGGACTACTATTGACTTCCAGTGAGCTGCGGCCAGAGATGGTGCTCGACACCCTACAATGCACAGGACAGGTACCCACAACAACAGTTATCCCACCCAAAATGTCGACAGTGATGAAGTTGAGAAACCCTATGTTAGAGGATGGCAGAAAAAGGATGTTTTTTGGGATTTTTATATTAACACTGCATTCGACTTTAATAACCTACTTTCGCTCTCTGTTGGGAAAGTGGTTACTGAGCATTTAATATGTGGTTACTGAGCATTTAATTTGCCAGGAACGTGAAGAAGAATAAGACATCGTATTGCGTTTCCTAGAAGCTTGGCCTATCAGGGAAAATGAATGTGTAAAAGCCTCTGGATAAAAGCTTCCAATAAATATACTGAAGAAAACATAATTTAAGTTTGAGAAATCATGCAATACGAATGCTGCTCCCCCAAAACATGGACTCCCCAAACAGAACATTAGTCTGGCAAATACTAGGAGGATGTAGGGGACAGGTAGGTCTTTCTTTACCCGAGAAAAACATCATGCAGATAGAAGTAAAGGTCCTAAGGATATTCCTCAAGCACAGTCTGGAAAAAATTGCTATCAACTATGTTTTCTAGCCTCAAGAGGGAAAGTGGAAGCACCTATGGATGCCTAACATTCTCCTAGCAGGTATTATGTCAACTCCTTTATTCTTCACAAAAGCAGGGTGAGGTGACTAGTCTCATAGGCCTTTTACAGATGAGAAAACTGAGGATCAGAGAAATTACATAATGCATGAGGTGTGCCTTCTGGACTCCGAGCACCCTCCCTTTTCCCCCCACTTTCAGTGAGCCTGTGTTCCAAATCTCAAAAATAATTGTTGGGGCAAAGAGAATTAAAATTGTGCGACTATACAGGTAGATAACGGGATACTATTCAGCACTGAAAAGAAAGGGGCCATCAAGCCATGAAAAGACACAGAAGGACCGGAAATGCACACTACTAAGTGCAAGGCTAGATCCTGAATAATTCCAACCACGTGACGTTCTGGGAAAAGGTGAAACTATGAAGAAAATGAAAGGATCAGTGGTTGCCTAGTGTTAGGGAGAGAGATAAATAGTCAGAACACAGAGGATTTTTAGGGCAGTGACACTATTCTGTGTGACACTATCATAATGGCTACGAATACATTTGTCTGAACCCATAGAATGTACAGCACCAAGAGTGAACCCTACGTGGGGTGATAAGGATGTATCAGTGTGGCTTCATCAATTATAACAAATTTGCCGCTCTGGTGGGGGGTGTGGATAGCAAGAGGCTGTGCAGGTGTG
>NW_011890082.1:14075-16614 GCF_000151845.1 Pteropus vampyrus
CCTCAGCCCCAAGGACTGGATGAGACAGTCATCACTCTAGCTTCGAATAGTAATTCTCAACCAGGGGTGCTCTGGTTCCCCAGGGGACATTTGGAAATGCCTAGAAACATTTTTGATTGCCATAACTTAGGTGCGGGGAGGGACTACTATTGACTTCCAGTGAGCTGCGGCCAGAGATGGTGCTCGACACCCTACAATGCACAGGACAGGTACCCACAACAACAGTTATCCCACCCAAAATGTCGACAGTGATGAAGTTGAGAAACCCTATGTTAGAGGATGGCAGAAAAAGGATGTTTTTTGGGATTTTTATATTAACACTGCATTCGACTTTAATAACCTACTTTCGCTCTCTGTTGGGAAAGTGGTTACTGAGCATTTAATATGTGGTTACTGAGCATTTAATTTGCCAGGAACGTGAAGAAGAATAAGACATCGTATTGCGTTTCCTAGAAGCTTGGCCTATCAGGGAAAATGAATGTGTAAAAGCCTCTGGATAAAAGCTTCCAATAAATATACTGAAGAAAACATAATTTAAGTTTGAGAAATCATGCAATACGAATGCTGCTCCCCCAAAACATGGACTCCCCAAACAGAACATTAGTCTGGCAAATACTAGGAGGATGTAGGGGACAGGTAGGTCTTTCTTTACCCGAGAAAAACATCATGCAGATAGAAGTAAAGGTCCTAAGGATATTCCTCAAGCACAGTCTGGAAAAAATTGCTATCAACTATGTTTTCTAGCCTCAAGAGGGAAAGTGGAAGCACCTATGGATGCCTAACATTCTCCTAGCAGGTATTATGTCAACTCCTTTATTCTTCACAAAAGCAGGGTGAGGTGACTAGTCTCATAGGCCTTTTACAGATGAGAAAACTGAGGATCAGAGAAATTACATAATGCATGAGGTGTGCCTTCTGGACTCCGAGCACCCTCCCTTTTCCCCCCACTTTCAGTGAGCCTGTGTTCCAAATCTCAAAAATAATTGTTGGGGCAAAGAGAATTAAAATTGTGCGACTATACAGGTAGATAACGGGATACTATTCAGCACTGAAAAGAAAGGGGCCATCAAGCCATGAAAAGACACAGAAGGACCGGAAATGCACACTACTAAGTGCAAGGCTAGATCCTGCATAATTCCAACCACGTGACGTTCTGGGAAAAGGTGAAACTATGAAGAAAATGAAAGGATCAGTGGTTGCCTAGTGTTAGGGAGAGAGATAAATAGAACACAGAGGATTTTTAGGGCAGTGACACTATTCTGTGTGACACTATCATAATGGCTACGAATACATTTGTCTGAACCCATAGAATGTACAGCACCAAGAGTGAACCCTACGTGGGGTGATAAGGATGTATCAGTGTGGCTTCATCAATTATAACAAATTTGCCGCTCTGGTGGGGGGTGTGGATAGCAAGAGGCTGTGCAGGTGTGGGGCAGGGGGCCTAGGAGAACTTCCTGTACATGCCACTCAAGTCCCTGAACCTAAACTTGATCTAAAAAATAAAATCTTTTAAAGTATAACATAAAAATAAAAAGGCTACTTGAGGAGTTCTGTTTTTGATTAGTTTGTTTCTTTTTGTTCCTTAGATTCCATATATACGTGAAATCGTATGGTATTTATCTTTCTCTGTCTGACTTATTTAACTCAGCATAATAACTCTAGGTCCATTCATGTCATTGCAAATGGCAGGATTTCATTTTTCAATGGCTGACTAATATTCCATTGTATATATGAATCATAACTCCTTTATACAATCATCTGCTGATGGCCACTTAGGTTGCTTCCATATCTTGGCTACTATAAATTGAGCTGCCATGAACATAAGGGTGCATAGATCTTTACAAGTTATTGTTTGGGTTTTCTTTGGATAAATAGCCAGAGGTGCAATTTTAGGGTCAAAAGGTATATCCATGTTTAATTTTTTGAGAAACCTCCAGACTATTTTCCATAGTGGCTGTACCAATTTGCAATCCCAATTTGCATGAGGGTTCCCTTTTCTCCACATCCTCGCCAATACCTGTTGTTCTTTGATTTATTGATGACAGCCATTCTGACGGGCGTGAGGTGATATCTCATTGCAGTTTTAATGTGCCTTTCTCTGATGATTAGTGACCGTGAGCATCTTTTCATATGTCTATTGCCATCTGTATTTCCTCTTTGGAGAAATACCTGTTCAGGTCTCCTGCCCATTTTTAAATTGGATTGTTTGTTTTTTAGTTGTTGAGTTGTATGAGTTCTTTATATATTTTGGATCTTAACCTCTCACCAGAGGTATCATAAGCGAATATCTTCTCTCATTTGGAGTTCCGTTTTAAGAAATAGTGTGTTTCCCCTTTGGGGCTGTTTACCTCAGGCAACAGACCCTCAGCATTTGCCTGTTGATGAAGGCTCAGGCCTTGTTATTTTGTGAAGGGAAGTTTTCCCTTGAGATTCCCTATCCACACCTTCTCTCTGGAAACGTAAAGCTGAGAGTCAGCATGGTGGAACTCAGACAAGCTGTGGACCCTGAACTCTTCTGGTGGCCTGGTGAATGGCT
>NW_011890082.1:18309-18754 GCF_000151845.1 Pteropus vampyrus
CAAAAAAGGAGTTCGAAGGCACAGGATCAAGACCGCCCTGGTCAGGATTAGAGCATGTACATATATCCTGAATAAGAAATGACTATGCTCAGGATAGAGACAATAGCTTCTATTAAGAGATTCATCTGACTGATAGGCAATTCATCTGACTGACTATAGGCAATCACAAACTTAAGGACGAGATCCAGCTCTGTAGAATTCTGTAGAAGGAAGCAATGCTTCTTATTATGTAGCTAGATCTGGACTGTGGTAAATGAGACCTATAATGAAAAGATTTATGTTAAGAAGACAGTGAGCTGTCTTCACTGCTCCACAACCAATCCCTATTCATGGAAATGGCTATCTCCTGAAAAAACAAACAAATAAACAAACAAAACTAAAAGCCTGTCTTAGTTCAGGCTGCGACGGCAACATACCATAGACTGGATTGCTTAAACAACATTCT
>NW_011890083.1:0-1459 GCF_000151845.1 Pteropus vampyrus
ACTTGGGCGAGTTCTCAACTGGACTTGGAGCGCGGCGCCCCCGGGGTCTCGCTGCACAGGCCGCGTCCTTTGGTCCCTGTCTGGCTTGACCAGGTCAGAGAAGCACGTTTCGGGGCGCCGGGGGGGTGTTACCTCAGACTTGGTGAGCGGCTTGTCCGTGGCCCATCCGCGCGCCGAGTGCACTCTGCCTTCTCACGTGCCTGGGGGTGCTTTTGGGGGTCCCGCTGGGTCCCCACCTGGGCGGGCGCACGGAGGACACGCCCAGCCCACAGTGCTCCTTTACCTCTGGTGGCGGAGGAAATAGCAAGTGCGTCTTCCTGTTGTCGCTGTCTTCTTTGGAAAAGCCGCTTCCGAGCCAGCGGCCGCGTCGCACGGCCAGGCTGGCGGGCTCCGGGCCGCGGGACGGCCGTACCTGGCCTCCGGCTCCCTCCTCAGCGCCGAATCTAACCGTCCTCACTCCGCTTTCGTCTGCGAGTGTGCAGGACCTCAGGGATTGCTTGGAGAAGCGGTTCCGGTAGACCGTTGGTGAGGGGTCTGCGACCTGAGGTCTGGCCCACGTTTATTCTTGACGGTGACCTTCCTCCCCTGCGGGCGGCTCCTTTCCCATGCGGCCTGTTTTTTGAGTGACAAGGATGTGTGCTCACTTCAGTCTTTGTGGAAAGTGGGTCAGCCTCCGGCTCTGAGGTGCAGCCTGGACCCATCTGTGTCACTTTCGTGGTGAAGGTGACCACCCTGTTCCTGGCATGCTTGGCTCTTTCTCCCTGCCGATGCTGTTCTCTGCGGGTCTGGCCCAGGTCCCCTGTCTTGTTCAGGAAGTCACATCAAGCCTGTGCCGACCGTTGCTGCTGGTGGCTCTGGGAACAGGCCCGACCAGGTGGGGTGCTGGGCTCTCCATGCCTCTTGAGCAAGTGCTTTCTGCACCCGAGGCTTCTGCCCCCTGTCCCTGTGGTCTGGGCGCCTTTGAACTTCACCCTTACTTTGGCATGGGAGCTCCTGGCCGACGTGGAAGGGCCGTGGGGCTTCCCAGCGATGCCCCTCACCTAGGAAGCAGGAGAGGCCGGGGGGGGCACCCTTGGGTGGGGTTGCTTGTGTCCCTGTGCCTTGGGCTCTGAGATTGGGCTCTGCAGATGTGGATGGGTGTTTGTGTGACCCGCTTGAAGTAGCTCGTGTTCCCTTCCTTCGCGTCCTGCCTGCAGGTGTCAGGTTGGCGCAGGTGAGGTGAAGGCGGCGTACCTCACTGGCTCTCTCAGGAGCGTCCTCACTGGGGTGAGTGGGGTGATGGCAGCCTGCTCACTGTCTCTCGAGTTCCAGTGTCTTCTGTGAATGTTCCTATAGGAGTATTTCTATCCTGTTAATGAGGTTTGAGTTAAAATAGGGAGTCTCAGTCCCCAGAGAAAGAGCCGAAGTCTGAACTTTGACAAGTGACCTTCTCTGTGGTGAGCAGGTGAACGGTCCCCAC
>NW_011890083.1:1745-2452 GCF_000151845.1 Pteropus vampyrus
GGGGAAGGCCCGCCTAGTTCTTGCCTTAGCAATTTGCATCTCCCCTTTTTCTTTGGTCATTCTAGCTAAAGGTTTGTCAATTTTATTGATTTTTTCCCCCAAAGCAACTTCTGGTGTCGATTTTGCCCATGGGCTTTCTCTTCTGACTTGATGCTTGCCGACCCCCAGATGCTCTAGCACCTGCTTCCTACAGACAGACGCGTGCCCCCTGCACGCCGCAGGCAGCGTCCGTGCCAGCGTCACCGGCATGTCCCGCCGTGGCCGCAGCAGCGTCACCAGCGTTCCCTTGTGCGGGGGGGGGGGGCTCCCGTCAGTATCGCCTTGTCCTCGGGAGCCACTCCCTGACCCGCGCTCCCCAAATCTAGATCAGCTGTGATGGGGGGTCCCTGGGCCGCCCTCCTGTTCCCTGCTCCCAGCGCCCCCGGAGGCGTTCCTTTCCACTCGAGACCGGTCCCTGGCCCCATGGGCCCCGTGAGAGGCGAGCGGCCCCGTCTTCCCGGACAATCGGCGCATTCCCCTGCTTCGTTCAGTGGGGACTCGGCTTCCCGCCTCGTTCAGTGAGGAGCCGTTTGTTCTGACCCCACGTCTGCTCAGCCTGCAGGGGGCCCCCGCGTCCTGCCACCTCGAGACGGGCCAGGCACTGGGTGCAGCCGCTGCCCGGCTCAGGACACAGCCCTTCCCCCGAGAGGGGGTGCGACTGCAGATTG
>NW_011890083.1:4166-4873 GCF_000151845.1 Pteropus vampyrus
GGGGAAGGCCCGCCTAGTTCTTGCCTTAGCAATTTGCATCTCCCCTTTTTCTTTGGTCATTCTAGCTAAAGGTTTGTCAATTTTATTGATTTTTTTTCCCCAAAAGCAACTTCTGGTGTCGATTTTGCCCATTGGCTTTCTCTTCTGACTTGATGCTTGCCGACCCCCAGATGCTCTAGCACCTGCTTCCTACAGACAGACGCGTGCCCCCTGCACGTCGCAGGCAGCGTCCGTGCCAGCGTCACCGGCATGTCCCGCCGTGGCCGCAGCAGCGTCACCAGTGTCCCCTCGTGCGGGGGGGGGCTCCCGTCAGTATCGCCTTGTCCTCGGGAGCCACTCCCTGACCCGCGCTCCCCAAATCTAGATCAGCTGTGATGGGGGGGTCCCTGGGCCGCCCTCCCGTTCCCTGCTCCCAGCGCCCCCGGAGGTGTTCCTTTCCACTCGAGACCGGTCCCTGGCCCCATGGGCCCCGTGAGAGGCGAGCGGCCCCGTCTTCCCGGACAATCAGCACATTCCTCTGCTTTGTTCAGTGGGGACTCGGCTTCCCGCCTCGTTCAGTGAGGAGCCGTTTGTTCTGACCCCACGTCTGCTCAGCCTGCAGGGGGTCCCCGTGTCCTGCCACCTCGAGACGGGCCAGGCACTGGGTGCAGCCGCTGCCCGGCTCAGGACACAGCCCTTCCCCCGAGAGGGGGTGCGACTGCAGATTG
>NW_011890083.1:6938-7564 GCF_000151845.1 Pteropus vampyrus
AGCCCAGGGGTACAAGCCCAGGGGTACGTGTGTGCGGTCAGCGGTCAACGGGGCTCACCTGGATCCTGATTAAGGAGGAGCCGCCGGCAACAACCCCAAGGCCAGGACCTCCTGCAACGCGTTTTTCTGGTGTTCTGCCCATCGGGGTGGCCAGGGCCCTGTGGCTGTCGCCTCCTGCGGTGGCGGGGGGCAGGGGGGATGGCCAGCTGAGAGGTCTGGCCCTCGGTTTCCCAGAACCGGCGCCCCTTCCCCGGGCCGGCTTGCCTAGCATGTTGCCAGCTCGGTCCCCCCGGTCTACAGGTCGGACTGCTGCTGGTGGCCGAGTGTCTGCATCCCTCTGGGGGGCAAAGGCTTGGGTGTGAATCACAGTCGAGGGCTGTGAGGGCCCTGACCTCTGACCTCTGTCTGAATCATGTGACCACATAACCTCCACGGGGCACTGGGCGCCGCTGGTGTCCAGTGTGGTCGCTGCAGGTAAAGCTGCTCTGAACCCTTTGCGCAGGCCTCACCTGGACGCGGCCCAGCTCCTTTTTGGGGGGGACACCTGCGGGCGGAAAGGCGCCCCGGCCGGCGCCCTGCACTGCCACGCGCCGCGGATGGGCCCGGCCTTCAGCGGGCGCAGCAGG
>NW_011890083.1:8002-8584 GCF_000151845.1 Pteropus vampyrus
CCAGGGGTACAAGCCCAGGGGTACGTGTGTGCGGTCAGCGGTCAACGGGGCTCACCTGGATCCTGATTAAGGAGGAGCCGCCGGCAACAACCTCAAGGCCAGGACCTCCTGCAATGCGTTTTTCTGGTGTTCTGCCCATCGGGGTGGCCAGGGCCTTGTGGCTGTCGCCTCCTGCGGTGGCGGGGGGCAGGGGGGATGGCCAGTTGAGAGGTCTGGCCCTCGGTTTCCCAGAACCGGCGCCCCTTCCCCGGGCCGGCTCGCCTAGCATGTTGCCAGCTGGGTCCCCCCGGTCTACGGGTTGGACTGCTGCTGGTGGCCGAGTGTCTGCGTCCCTCTGGGGGGCAAAGGCTTGGGTGTGAATCACAGTCGAGGGCTGCGAGGGCCCCGACCTCTGACCTCTGTCTGAATCATGTGACCACATAACCCCCACGGGGCACTGGGCGCCGCTGGCGTCCAGTGTGGTTGCTGCAGGTAAAGCTGCTCTGAACCCTTTGCGCAGGCCTCACCTGGACGCGGCCCAGCTCCTTCTTGGGGGGGACACCTGCGGGCGGAAAGGCGCCCCGGCCGGCGCCCTGCACTGCC
>NW_011890083.1:10453-11012 GCF_000151845.1 Pteropus vampyrus
TCTGAGAGGTGTTTATCTCGCGAGTGCCCATGTTTTAGGAAGACCCAGTGCCTTGGTTTCTGGCGACAACAAATGAAAGTGTAGTCTGAATGAGCTGCAGGGCTGAGATGGAGCCGGACATTCTAACTCATTTGTTGGAGGCCACAGACGGGGACAAATGACTGCATTTGAAGACCAAGGGCATTAAGCCACGTCTTCCGTGAACCATGCCGTGAACACAGCTGGTCATCAACAAGGCTCTTGCTCCTGTTGACCGCAGACGTATCGTGATGCCGTCGAGACACACGAGGCCCCTTTCCCTCGGCTGGTTGCCGGACGCGTCACACGGACGGAGCCCGATGCTGACCCTGGCGCCGGAACTTCACAGACGCCTGAAGGGGGCGGTTTTGCGGCCTGCAGTGCAGGTGGGAACAGACGTCTGGGCAGAGCGCCGGTCACGGTCACGGTCTGTCCTCCCTCCTGACCCAGCTCAGACCCCGCCTCCACCCCATGGCCTTTGTCTTCGTCTCCCGGAGCAGGCACCGCGGGCACCGCGACGTGGTACCCTTGTCTCCAAAGC
>NW_011890083.1:11642-12972 GCF_000151845.1 Pteropus vampyrus
GGGTGACCGAGCCTGTTCTCAGAAGCAGTGGCGACGGCGATGAACTGCTCCCTTTGCCCTAGGTTAGAGTTGTCACCCCGAGGACCAGGAAACCCACTCCCTTTCTCCTCTCTTCCTACCCCCCAGGAGACACCTGCTGTCCCTCTGCCACTCTAGGGAGCTCCCCTCAGGCAGGGCCGCTGGTGGCAGGTGCGTGACTGAGGTTCTGAGAGGTGTTTATCTCGCGAGTGCCCATGTTTTAGGAAGACCCAGTGCCTTGGTTTCTGGCGACAACAAATGAAAGTGTAGTCTGAATGAGCCGCAGGGCTGAGATGGAGCCGGACATTCTAACTCATTTGTTGGAGGCCACAGAGGGGGACAAATGACTGCATTTGAAGACCAAGGGCATTAAGCCACGTCTTCCGTGAACCATGCCGTGAACACAGCTGGTCGTCAACAAGGCTCTTGCTCCTGTTGACCGCAGACGTATCGTGATGCTGTCGAGACACACGAGGCCCCTTTCCCTCTGCTGGTTGCCGGACGCGTCACACGGACGGAGCCCGATGCTGACCCTGGCGCCGGAACTTCACAGACGCCTGAAGGGGGCGGTTTTGCGGGCTGCAGTGCAGGTGGGAACAGATGTCTGGGCAGAGCGCCGGTCACGGTCACGGTCTGTCCTCCCTCCTGAGCCAGCTCAGACCCCGCCTCCACCCCATGGCCTTTGTCTTCGTCTCCCGGAGCAGGCACCGCGGGCACCGCGACGTGGTACCCTTGTCTCCAAAGCGGGAGAGTGCTGTTTGCCAAACGATGGTTGAATTGGGCCACTCGGTTCCCCGTCCGGAGCTCGCTCATGCTTGTTGATGGCCGTGCCGTTGTTTGGGACATTTCAAAAAAATGCCTTGCCCCGGTTTATGCGTTCAAAACGTATTTAATTGATGCCACCTTTTCCTAACTACATGACAGTGACAAGGTGCACAATTCTTTGTTTCTCAGACGCAGCCGTGCCCATGTCCCCACCTGTGCCTCTGCTCTTGGCCTTGACCCCCTTTCCTGGACCTTCGACCCTTCCCAGGTGTAGGATCTTCATGGGCTGTGACCCCACTTCAGCGGCAGAAGGGGATTTTGTGTCGCGTTAGAGTCGAGTCCCGCAGGACTCGGGAGGTTCACGGAGGGGTGTCGGCCGCCCCCCCCCCCGCATCCCACACAGGGACAGTGGCTGTGGGGAGTGACGCACATTTCTGTCGCTATCCTGTTGGCAGACCTTCAAGTTTGTGACTGCGGACTGATAATTTGAGAAAGGCGACGCTGAGCTCTGTAGAGTTCGGACTCCGACTCGAGTGGCTGCAGCTTT
>NW_011890084.1:0-545 GCF_000151845.1 Pteropus vampyrus
AACCCACTCTGTTCTCTTCGATGATGTTCCATACAATGAGCGTGCTGTCACGGACCTAGCTAGGGAGTTGTTCGCCCAGACCACGAGCTCCGTGGGTGCGGGAACCTCGGAATCAGCCCTGTTCCCAGCACCTTAAACGACCTCCATGTTGCATCGTCTGTGCCCGTGTTCCTCACCAGGCTAGGAGCTCCTCGGGGCTGGTGTCAGGGAGTAGTAGGGTTGCTTTAACAGAAACCAGTCACGACATAAGGTTTCTCATAAGATTTTGAGCTGTTCAGGCAGTATAGGGCAGGTAGGCAGCTCTGTACCACTAAGTTACTGTGGGACCCAGATTCCCCTACCCGGACCTGTCCCCCTCTGCTCTGCCATGACTTCATCTGCACTGGCAACGCGGGTTGGCAAGTCCCAGGGCTGAGACACCGTGAGGGCAAGCGGTCAGAGCAAGCTGCGTGCGTCACCCCTGGCCACTTGCATTCTATTGGTCAGAACCCATCACGTAGCCGCAGGGGAGGCTGGAACATGAGTTAGTTCCTGGCTGAGTGGTC
>NW_011890084.1:3555-5389 GCF_000151845.1 Pteropus vampyrus
CTTGTCGAGTGGTCCTGCAGTTCTTAACCGGGGTGAAAAGGGGTGAAAAGAGAACTAAGTAGGGCTTCGCAGAGGCGGCAGCTGCAGGGTGCAGCCGCTCCCCCGGAATGCGGAGCTGGAGCTCCCACCTTTGTGGCGGAGATGCGGGCCAGTGGGTGCTGGGGGCGGTGCCCTGTGGGCCGGGGCTCGGAGCTCTGAGGAGAGGGCGTTGGTGTCTCTGATGGGGCACCACGTGACAGGCCTCACAAGCGTTGGAAATAGTATAAATCGGATCCAGGTCCCACGGTCCGTCCTGGTGCCCCGCGTTGGCACCGCCTGACATGGGCTGGCTGCCAGAGCAGGAGAGGGCTTCGCCGAGTCCCCGCATCGCCAGGGAGAGTGGATGGGAGCTGCGGGACACTCGCTTCGTAATCCAGCACAGGGCTCTGTAAGATTAGTTAGTAATTGAAGCCAAGACACAAATGACTGGCTTAAGCAAGGTAGGAATCCGTTTCTCTCTCATGGGCACAGAAAGTCCAGGATTAGTGTGGCAGGGTCAGGGAGCCAGCTGCGTCTCTGCCGTCGCTTGCTGTGCCTGCACGCTCTTGCCCGATGAATGTCCACGTGGGCAAGAGGCGGGCACACCACTTGCCGTTAAGTGAATGTTACTTGTTATCGGTGTCCACGATGGGGAGAACCTGGGACCCCGAAACCACGGGAGGGTGGAGCAGTGGCCCCGGGTAAGAGGACTGGGGTGTGGAGGGGGGCGGGGGCGCAGAGAAAGGAGGGGTTCGAGTCCTCTCCGCTCTCTGGTGCTCCAGGGACAGCTGGGTGTCCCCTGCTCCCTGCCCTCGCGCGGTGACCGCTCTTCTTTGCCTTCCAGAAGCCCGCGGCGGCCTCGCCCCGGGAGCACAGCCCCGCTCCGGCCCGCGCCTCCCCGCCCGGCATCCCGAAGCGGCGCACAGGTGAGGGCGCCGGCCGTCCCCGGGACCTGTTGATTTTCTGCCGCTCTGTGCTTCTGAGGCCCTGGGAGACCTGTCCGGGACATGGGGAGCTGGCGGATGCCTGGGGGGGCCAGCAGGGCTCGGGTGTTGCCGGAGTCGGCCTGGCCGTAGTTAAGCCACTGCTGGCATTTGGGATCGTGAACGTTCTGCAGTTGGCGTCAACGAGGCACAGTTTGAGTAGTCCGCTCACGTCACACAGCCCGGAGCCAGCTGACTTGAAGGACGAGTGCTGGGCGGTGGCTGAGGACAGGTGGAGAATGGAGAGGGCCCAGAACCTTCTCGGGAACCCCATCATCGATGGGGTGGGGCAGGCGGCAGCGAGCCAGCCACACCGAGCCCTTTGCCTTCCCAGCTCGGAAGCAGCTTCCTAAACGGACACGTGGGGGGGAGCAGAGCGAGGACGAGGACAGAGAAGCCAAGAGGAAGAAGGAGGGAGGTGAGACACCTGGAGAAGAGAGAGTGTGTGCGTGTGTGTGTGTGCGCGCGTGCACATGTGTATGTGCGTGTCTGTGTTGTGTGTGCACGTGTCTATGTACGTGTGTGTGCACACGTGTGCACGTGTCTTGTGCGTGCACATTGTTGTGTGTGCGTACACGTGTGTCTCTATCTCTTGTGTGCGTGCACGTGTTTGTGTTATGCATGCACGTGTGTGCGTTGTACATGCACGTGCGTGTGTATCTGTGTGCACGTGTCTGTTGTGCGTGCCCTGCATGTGTGCGCGTCATACGTGCATGTGCGTGTGTGCGTCCGTGTTCATGTGGCGGACAGTCCAGAAGGGCGGGGCCTGTCCGAGAGCGCCGTGTCGTCACCCCACTGGTCGAGCCGGTGTCCGTGGGCCGCTCTCGCCTGCA
>NW_011890084.1:6644-10082 GCF_000151845.1 Pteropus vampyrus
AGAGCATTCCGAGCTCGTAGCTACCAAGTGTCATTACTTGAGCAATCATTTTCGGAGTTAGATAACTGGGAATCTTAGGCCAGTTTAGGGGATTTTAGAGGCTGGTGTTACCCCGCAGGTCGCAGATCAAGCCCCGCCTTCCGGTGCGTGTGGGGCTGCTGTGTCAGAAGCAATGCCCCGGGGACATTTTTAGGGTGCGGCTCAGACCTGCCTCTCTGCAGCTGCAGGAGCGGGGCCGCTGCCTCCTTGTCGGGCCGGGATTTCTCTGTGTCGCTCTCCGTAGGTCTCCGGGGTCAGGCCGCGTGCTGGAATTCCGTGGGTTAGTACTGGCGGAAAAGCCTCAGGCTCGAGGCTCAGTACATCCGCTAGAGAAAGGCAAAGGGCAGGATGGGTCAGGTTTTCCATCCGCAGGGTCAGAACGACCTTGGGGTTAAAAAAGAAAGACTCGCGGTGGGAAAGTCTGCATCGTCACCGTCTGACCTCTCGCCTGACCTCTCGCTCGTCAGAAGCAGAGCCCCCGGCAGGAAGCGGTGCAGAGCCCGGGGCGGCCGTGGGCCAGGGGCTGCGGGAGGAGGACCGGGCGAAGCCTCTCGCCAGGGGTCCCAAGACGCTCAACAGTTTCTTCGGTGCGTTTCTCCCGGTCACCTCCCGGGGCGGTGCAGGGGGCGGGCAGGTGGCACTTTCTTAAGACAGCCGCAGATCCCTGTGGCCTGCCCTCGAGTTAGGTCCAACCCATCCCTCCTGGCTGGACACCCCCTCCGGGGCGACGGGGCGGCTACCAGGAGGGGAGGGACCCACAATTTCCTGGCTTCCTTCCCAGCTCCCCGGAAGCCGGCAGCCAAAACAGAAGTGAGAGAAGAGGGGTCTGGCACCCCAAGGAAGGAGGCGCCCGAGGGGTGAGTGAGTGCGCCGCTTAGAGGGGACAGTGGGCCGGAAGGGATCGCACCGTGAGCCAGCGTCGCCTCGATCGGATCCGAGGCCTCCGCAAAGGAGACAGAACCACAGAGTCCTTTCGACCCTAATTATTCCAGCAGAGATGTTTGAGGGATTCGTAGTGCCGGTCTTGGACCCAGCTGAGGTCGAACGGTGCCATTTCGGGGTGCGGCTGCGCCGTGGGGACAGTCGCCTCCTTTCTCGAACACCTGTGTGCCGGCGGCGACGCCCGAGGATTCTGTTAGGCCGCGTCGCTTCATCCCCGCAGGGGTCCCGTGGGGGACGGTGGCAGTGGGGCCAGGTCTGGGCCCCGGATCCCCCTGATTCCAAAGCCTGGGCTCCGCCCCACCGCCGCATCTAGCCTCTCGGGTGTGCGTCTGTGCCCTTGTGTTTATGAGTGAGTTTCTCTAACAGAATCAGCGTCCTACACGTAAAGTCTTCCATCCTGTTTATTCCGTGGGATACTGTGACTTTTTTAATGCGATTCCGAGCCTAATCGTTCGTCCATCTCTGATGGCTGCCCGCAGGAGACAAACCCTCGGGACCTTGTCTCTCTCACCTTTGTGTGGGGATGTGTCGATGGCAGAGCACAGCTTCTGCTCCGCGGGTGGCCGCGCCAGGCCGGCGGAGCGCCATCTGTGCCGACGCGGTCCCCATTTCGCGATGGGAAACGCAGGCACGAGGCAGAACGCCGTCGTGAGAATCCCAGCTCCACCTTCGCCGGCTGCGTCGCCTTGGGGGAGCGGCAGCCTTTCTGGGGCGGTCCGTCCCCAGAGCTGGCCGTCTGGCCACGGCCGACCTCAGCAGGTTGCAGCTGCTGCCGTTATTGTGTGAGTGCAGTGCCCGCTGAGGCCCCGGACGGGGGCCAGGCGGTCTGGCTGTAGAACTTTCTACCCGCTATCGAGTCTGTGCCGCTCGCTGGGCACCTGCTCCGCCCAGCTCAGCACCCACACCCCGCCTGGCACCGGAATCACTCTGGAGAGCTGAGGAGATCCTGAGTCTTCTCCAGCCCCTTCCGCGCCCCCGTTTTGGTACAGATACAGGCCTGAGGCTGGGAAACCAGGGTTGTTTTAAAAATGTTCTCTGCAAAATGCCCGGAGATGTGGGAGCCTCACCTGAGCGTCTTGCTTGACCCTGTGACGGCACATCGTGGGAGGGCTCGGTGGCTCCACCATGCGATGGAGACACGGGTTTGGAGAAGCTGCGTCCTCAGGGCGCCGCAGCTGGCGGTGATGGAGCAGGCGTGACCCCCATGGGTCTGACTGCAGCCAGGGCAGCGCGAGGCCCATCTGGTGGCGTTTGCGACGCAGAGGTGCCGGGCGCAGTCTAGGGGCCCTGCCGGTCAGCCACTCTGCGCCCAGGATCCTCGCCCGGGAAACCGGGAGGAGTCCGCGTCTGCGGGCTGACACCAGCAGATGTGTGCGCAGTGCAGCCCCGGCAGGTGCCCTGCCGGCCCCACCCCGTGCGTGCGTGGGGGACAGCGTGGCTGAGAAGCCCGGAGGGGTCCCCGGCCTCTTGGAGCAGACTCAGAAACAGTCAGCTCATGTCGTCCGCTGTAACCCTGCCGGCCCTGGTTCTGTTCCTCAGACAGGGTGGGAGAGTCTGTGTCTCAGGTCTCAGGGCCTTTGCACTTGCTGTCCCGCCGCCCAGAGTGCTCTTCTCCCTGACACCCACGTGTCCACCCTCAGGCCTTCCCCAGCCGCCTCTCTCCCCGACCTGGTTTTGGTTTCAGAAGCATTTCTTAAAATCTAGCATTACTTACCTGTGTGTTTGTGTCTGTTGTCTGTGTGTGCGCGTGCATGTGTGTCTGTGTGTTTTCTTCCCCCGCCCCTCGCAAGACCCTCCCACTGGAACGTGAGCTCCATGTCGGCAGACTTCGCTCTCACGTCTGGGCCTGGAGCAGCCTGGCCTGGAGGGGCTCAGCCGGTGCTGGAGGACTGTCTTCTCCATGACCAGGCACCTGCCCACCCTCTGTCCCCTTTGCCTCCACAGCCCGCCGGAGCCATCCGGCTACAATCCTGCCCAGAACAGCTACCATCCCGTTGAAGACGCCTGCTGGAAGCAGGGCCAAAAGTGAGCCTCCCCCCAACGCTGTCTCTCCAGTCCCTGTCGCTGTGGGGCGCCTCTCACCGAGGCCTCCGTTGGAGGAAACTGTCAAATCTGTCCCATCGTGTTTTGGGGACACAGCAGCATTGAAGGGGACAGAGGGAAAACTTTGGGGAGGGAGGGGGTTCCCTGTGGCATACGTTCACATTTGGGAGTTCGCAAGGCCGTCCCCAGGAGGCGTGGGGAGGCAGCGGGCGGAGGGACAGTGCGTGTGTCCCCTTTCCTTCCTCAGGGTCCCTTATCTGGCCGTGGCCCGGACGTTCGAGAAGATCGAGGAGGTTTCGGCTCGGTAACTGGCCGGGCTGGCCGGGCTGGGGGCAGGTGCCCGTGTGCCTCTGCCCCTCGCCTGGCACTCGCTCCCCTCCTCAGGCTCCGCATGGTGGAGACGCTGAGCAACCT
>NW_011890084.1:14512-14951 GCF_000151845.1 Pteropus vampyrus
GTTTCTCCAGATGACGCACACGCCCGGTGGCATCGACGTAGCTCTGTTTAGGGCCCGCGACCGGACTGAATTAAAATAACAGTAAAAGGCAGGAAACTATTAGCAGCCTGACACCATCTAGACGGCTCGGCACATCCAAACTCAGCACGATGGGAGGAGGGGTTGGGGGCGAGGAAAAGATGGCGGGGCTTTCACAGACGGGTGGGAGGTGCTGTTTGAATGGAGACGGTTCGCTCAGTTCCTCCTTCAGAGCTTCTGGAACCTTCTACCAGTGAAAATGGCATCATAAGAGAAAGGAGGGGCCCCTGGGGTGGACCAGGCTCTGATCCCCTCTCCCCGCCCCTCGCTGTCACAGATCCACCTCCTGGAAGGCGGGGAGGTGAAGATCTTCAGCAGGAATCAGGAAGACAATACCGGGAAGTACCCCGACATCATCAGC
>NW_011890084.1:15001-15422 GCF_000151845.1 Pteropus vampyrus
AAGGTCGGGAAGGCGGTGCCCAGTGAAGGGTCAGTGACAGGGACGGACAGAGGCAAAGCGATGTGGGCGGCAGGTGAAAGCAGACGGGGCTGCCCATGCAGAGAGGCCATAGCAGACGCGCAGAGGGCCTGGTGGCTGACGCACGGACTCGCTCCCAGGCCCACCCCAGACAGGTGAGGTGGGCCAGCCTCGAAGGAACGCGCGTCACCGTCGTTGCTAACACATCCTGAGTGGTTCTGCCGTGGGGCCCAGTCAGAGACTCTCTGGTCTCAAGATGACCGATGGGGGTGGCGGCGGCCAGGCCGCGGGAGACAGTGATGAATAGCGGTGCTGAGGGAGGACCGTGACAGACAGCAGAGACGGCGACGGGTCAGGGAGAGGAGGGAGGGGATCCGGGACAAGGTGACAGGCAGACACAAGC
>NW_011890084.1:18557-18922 GCF_000151845.1 Pteropus vampyrus
AAAAACAAAAAGGAAAAAAGGTCATCCTTTTCTTAGGATTCTAAAGCTTTCACTTAGCTTTGCTTCTAACGTCTGTCTGGTTTTGTGTTTTGCTTTGAAATCTGTGGTCCAGCCGGGGTTTGCGCGTGGGCACGCGTCAGGCGGGAAGCGGGCCGGTCAGTGTCCCGTGTACTGACCGGATCCCGCTGCTCTGAATCTCTTCCGTGGTGTCCACTCCGCCCGGCTCGGTGTCGCTGGCCCCTCCCCAGCCCTGCCGCAGGCCATTCTGAGGCTGGTTCCTTCTCAGGGGCGGCTGTGAGCTGCCCCTGCTGCTAGCCCTCCAGGGGGACGTTTAGGCCTTGTCCATCGACGGTCTGTTTCTGTTA
>NW_011890085.1:0-1087 GCF_000151845.1 Pteropus vampyrus
ACTTAATCTTTCCAGCTGGCCTCATAAATCATGAGTGTTAGATACTGAGAAATCCCTGTCAGCAGGAAGTTTCCAGTGTGTCCAGTTGGTTCTGGAGTCAAAGTCAGTCAAGAAGCTGCTGATTGAGAAGGTAGGACAGATCTCCCAGCCCTCCTGAGGGGGCCTTGGCCAACTTCCATCATGGTGACAGAGAAAGGCATGGCTTTGAGGAGATCCTAACCTACACTCCCAGAAAATCCTTTGTACAGGAAATAATTTTAAAGAGAGCTTGGAAGGAGGGTCAGTGAGGCCATGGACGCAGACAGCAAGGCCTAAAGACTCCGGCCACCAAGCTTTCTCATTGTGAATTACAATCTCCAGTCTGTGGATGAGGACATCCTAATACCTTATAACATTGATTTTCTGCCCCTGAGTCTCTGAAATCCCAAGAGTACAGGGTCGTTTCCTCACTGGAATTTTCTGGAGCTCGCCCATCCTCCATGGAGGGAAGGACCCTTCCTTTCTCTTGTCCCACTCGCTCATGTCCACTCCAGAGGAGTCCTAGGACTGAGATGTGGAATTGAGGCTGCAGCATAGGGATGAGGCCTTGCTTGGTGCCTTTCGTGGGGAGGGCACTGTGGGCAATGTGTGAGGAAGGCCGATTCCTCTCTGGGGGATCCCCATGTAGAGGAATCCCTGCCTGGGACAGCAGAGGGCGCTGCAAGACTGCTCAGGAGAGGTTCAGCTGGGGATGCTGTCAGCTGGAACCCAGCCATCAGTTTGTAGTCGGGTTCACTCTACCAGGTGCTCCCTCTGGCCCCTGGGGAGTCCCAGACCCAGTGTCGCATCCCCCACCCCTCACCAGACCAACACTCAGGAGAGGGCCGACTCAGAACACCAGAAGAGGCTGGGACAGTCAGTGGGAGGGACAGATTTTCATGAAAGATCTCCCACCCCTGAGGTGTAGAGAGGAACAGAAGAGATCAGAGATGCTCTGTGTGAGCTGAGAGACACAGAAGGCAGAGCCCCAGGAGCATCCCTGCCATGGCCTGGACCCCTCTCTTCCTCACCTTCCTCACTCACTACACAGGTGCCTGGATCCTCGGTC
>NW_011890085.1:2518-4097 GCF_000151845.1 Pteropus vampyrus
CAATTTTATTGAAATAGGGTAGTTTTCTTAAGTTAGTGTGGAGAGGGTGTTTTTATTATAGGTTTCAGGTATACGGTTCACTGGTTAGACATTCATACACTTTATGGGACGGCGTTGATGGGATCAACCCCCTGATCGCTCTGTCCTCCCTCTGGCTCTGCACACAGCCACCACACTGCTGCCCACCGCGCTCCCCACGCCTTGCTCCCCGTGTCCATCTCTCAGCTGCCGATTTGTGCCTCTTTAACCCTTCACCGCCTTCTCCCAGTCCCCACCCCTCTAGCTGTCACCAGATTGTCCTCGAGATTTGTGAGTCTGTTTTCAATTAGTTTGTTCTTTTTGTTCCTTAGATTCCGCATGTCGACAAAATCGTATGGTATTTATCTTTCTCTGTCTGACTTATTTCGCTCAGCATAATCACCTGTAGATCTATCCGTGTCATCGCAAAAGGTAGGATTTCATTTTTTTCCAGCGGCTAAATGGGGAACAGTTTAGAACTGTCTTTGCAGACAGGACGGGACAGATGAATGGACAAGGGAAAGCAATAAGGATGATGAGCCTGCACTAAGGACACTCTGGAGGAATCTCTTCATGCATTTCAGTGAGACTGCTCAGCATGGTGTGTGTTGGTTTCCGGCCTCTTTCAAGTGGGTTGATTCGGGTGGAGAGCTAACTGTGATGGATTTATGTGGCACGGGGTTCAGCAAGGTGAATGGGACTAGAGCACCGTGGACGAAAGGGTGAAGTGTTTGAAGGGGACTAATTAGGACGATTAAATGACGGACCATTCCCTTAAGCAGGGCATGTAAGAGAGAAAGGAAGAGAGAAGGGTGAGGGAGAGAGAAAATGCCATTTCTTATGTATCCCCACACGCTCTTCCTTGTTAAGGTCACTGTGGGGAAAGGCATCTCCTGCAGGCTATTGTTAGACCTCGGCTGGTCCCCTAAGAAGGGACCTGGGGCCCGGAACAGTGTCTTAGGAAGAGATGGAGTCCTCATGGACATGCTTCTCACCCTGCCTGGAAATACTGTCCCCATCAATGACTCGATACACATTCCTTTGTTCCATCTGCAAGTGTGTACGACGACCCTCAGGCAAGGTCCAGCTCTCTGTGTTTCAGACACCACAGGGGAGGGCCAGGGCGAGGTGCCTGCAGTCACACTGGCATGGAGGCTGTGGAGCGAAGGTGCAGGCCGAGGGGGCTGTCACAACTCAGGGACTGAAGCTTCTGGGCACTGCCTCCTCTTTGGCTGTCCGCCATCTCCACGCCACTTGAGTCGGTGTGGGTGTTTCTGTCCCCACGGACCAGGAATCGAGTACTGATCTCCTCTCTGAGCGGTGCTTATCTGCCTTTCAGTCTTCATCTTGCAGCCAGGTCCCCGTGCACAGTGAGACACCCACAGTCTGAACACTCCATCAGTCGGCTTTGGCCTCTGCTGGCCCGCAGGCCTCTGTGAACCATGGTGTCCCCCACTGCATCCAAATAGAAAAATCCTCACGCCCAATGGCATTCTGCACTCTAGATGCTCACACATCATCACACAGGGCGGGGGAAAGGGTGCGATTCTCTCCAAACGCT
>NW_011890085.1:4147-8314 GCF_000151845.1 Pteropus vampyrus
GTCTCGTTTTCAAATAAACATCCAAATAGAATATTCTTATCTTTATCGTTCCTGCCTTTCTGTTTTCATGTATTTTCCCACCCCAATCTCTGTGCGCTTTCCCCGGAGACGTCAGTCACACGCGTGTGAGGCTACATGATGGCTTTTTCCTAAGGAGTCACTGAGACTCACTTGCTTGTCTTCATCTTGTTCCTCTCTTTCTCATGGTTGGCTAATTTAGGGTTAGTTTCTATTGCTCTATTGTAAGTTCGCCGACTCTCAGTTTTCCAAACTTGTATTAAATTTCATTTTGAATTTAATACATTTGTTATTTTTCATTCCAGAAAGTCCGCTTGGCTCCTGGTTCACAGCCTCCATGTCTCTGCCATGAGTCCCATCTATGTGCCCGTGAAGACACAGGTCTTATTCTTCAACATCCCGTCGGCACCTTCTGAAATTTGGAGTGAATTCTGGGTGGTTTCTCTGCCCCACTTTTCCTTCTTGATTGTGGGTCACGTTCACACTGAGGTGCTTGCGTTTCTGCTTAGTTTTTTATTGCACTGACCCATATCTACATACATAACAATGCCATGTTGATTAACTCCTCAAAAGAGCGTTGACATCGTTACGAGGCTGCAGTTGCCTGTCTAGCATCGTTTTTAACGGTGAAAACATCCCAGGCAAACATGACGGCAAAAATGCTACGTAATAGTTTTGTGGTATTTCCTATCAACACAAAATGTCTGCGACTTAAATGGCAGTTATCAGACTTAATGTGCAGGAGCAGGACGTCTATATTATTAATTGAAAATAAATATCACTTAGAAAACTCGAGGGAATATAATTTCGAAATGGTGTACTGATTAAGAGTTCGGTAAAGTTGCTATAAAGTTCATTGATTTTTTTAAATGTTTCAACAAGTTATAATAGGACTATACAATGAGTTAAATAATGAAAAACATTTTATCCATATTAACTATGTCAAACTGCTGGAGTAAAAATTCTAAGATTTGTGAATTACCCATATAAAAACAATTGAAAAATTTCAGAGTCATATTTTTAAATTGAAAGCATGGTGTGTATATCTTTTCTTTAAAAAATCAGACACAATTGTCAAAAATTTCTATGTGAACTTATGTGAAGATATAATTTTCTCATTCTGAATAATGATAAATTTTTTTTTGCAATTTTATTGAAATAGGGTAGTTTTCTTAAGTTAGTGTGGAGAGGGTGTTTTTATTATAGGTTTCAGGTGTACGGTTCACTGGTTAGACATTCATACACTTTATGGGACGATCCCCCTGATCGCTCTGTCCTCCCTCTGGCTCTGCACACAGCCACCACACTGCTGCCCACCGCGCTCCCCACGCCTTGCTCCCCGTGCCCATCTCTCAGCTGCCGATTTGTGCCTCTTTAACCCTTCACCGCCTTCTCCCAGTCCCCACCTCTCCCCTCCATCTGTCACCAGATTGTCCTCGAGATTTGTGAGTCTGTTTTCAATTAGTTTGTTCTTTTTTGTTCCTTAGATTCTGCATATCGATGAAATCATATGGTATTTGTCTTTCTCTCTCTTATTTGTTTCTTTCAGCATCATCACCTGTAGGTCCATCCCTGTCATCGCAAATGTTAGGATTTCATTTTTTTTTCCAATGGCTAAAGGGCAAACACTTTAGAACTGTCTATTTGCAGACAGATGAATGGACAAGGTAAAACAACAAGGATGATGGGCCCGTGCTAAGGACACTCTGGGGGAATCTCTTCATGCATTTAGATGAGAGTGCTCAGCATGTGTATATTGGTTTCCAGCCTCGTTCAAGTGAGTTGATTCAGGTGGAGAGCTAACTGTGCTGGATTTATGTGAGATGGAGTTTATCAAGGTGAGTGGGACTAGAGCACCGTGGAGGAAAGGGTGAGATGTTTGAAAGGGACTAATTATGACGATTAAATGACGGACCATTCCCTTAAGCAGGGCATGTACGAGAGAAAGGAAGAGAGAAGGGTGAGGGAGAGAGAAAATGCCATTTCTTATGTATCCCCACACGCTCTTCCTTGTTAAGGTCACTGTGGGGAAAGGCATCTCCTGCAGGCTATTGTTAGACCTCGGCTGGTCTCCTAAGAAGGGATCTGGGGCCCGGAACAGTGTCTTAGGAAGAGATGGAGTCCTCATGGACATGCTTCTCACCCTGCCTGGAAATACTGTCCCCATCAATGACTCGATGCACATTCCTTTGTTCCGTCTGCAAGTGTGTACAACGACCCTCAGGCAAGGTCCAGCTCTCTGTGTTTCAGACGCCACAGGGGAGGGCCAGGGTAAGACCCCTGCAGTCACGCGGGCATGGAAGCTGTGGAGTGAAGGTGCAGGCCGAGGGGGCTGTCACAACTCAGGGACTGAAGCTTCTGGGCACTGCCTCCTCTTTGGCTGTCCGTCATCTCCACACCACTTGAGTCGGTGTGTGTGTTTCTGTCCCCACGGACCAGGAATCGAGTACTGGTCTCTTCTCCGAGCGGCACTTATCTGCCTTTCAGTCTTCATCTTGCAGCCAGGTCCCCGTGAACAGTGAGACACCCACAGTCTGAACACTCCGTCAGTCGGCTTTGGCCTCCGCTTGCCTGCAGCCACTGTGAACCATGGCGTCCCCCACTGCATCCAAATAGAAAAATCCTCACAACCAATGACATTCTGCACTCTAGATGCTCACACATCATCACACAGGGCGGGGGAAAGGGTGCGATTCTCTCCAAACGCTGTCACCGCCCCCTGTCCTCTCTCAGGCCCACGACGCTCTGCAGCAAACCCCTCTGCTCCTTCCCGACCACCTTCTCCTCTCAAGGACGTTCCCATTACTCCACCATGCCGTTCCTTTTCTTGACTTTGGCCATCGTCATGCACTATTTCTTCATCCACACCCAAACTCACTCTTGACGCGTATGAGGAATGCCTGTCTTGAGACACCTTCCCTGCGTCCTGCACGGAAGGGGACATGCCTCCATGGGGACAGTCACCGCTCTGGACTTGATCTGATCTAAGAGGACTTTGTATGAGACACCACCTCAGTCCTGACCACTGAAGAGCAAAGGGAGTTGGGGACAGTCACCCTGAGGAGTCTGAGTGAAGCACTGTGATGCCTGGAGTTGATGTGGAGGCCACATAAGTTGACACATGGACTGACTCTATGGAAGGGAAGAAGAGAGTAAAGTAAATAGACAGGAGCCTCTGATGGGCTCTGCTCACCAACTCACACAATAATGTGTCTGTGGCTGGACACCAGGGAATGTGCTGTCCTTTTCCTGAATTTCTGGGGTTGATCAGAACTGGGGCCAGCCACCTGGTACTGCCTGTGCCCTCTGCTCAGGGCTCACAGCTGTGGCCTCCCCAATCCCTTGGGCCCTACACAGCCTCACACCTGCTCACTGGGAGCCTGACCGGGTCCCAGTGAGGGATCAGAAAGCTTTGGGTCTCATTTGCATGAGTGGACCCTCCCTCTGTCAGAGCTTGAAGAGGGGAGGGAGAGACTTGGGGGAAGCTCTGCCTCAGCTGTGGGGACACAGAGGGCAGGACGCGGTGATCATCTCCACTATGGCCTGGTCTCCTCTCTTCCTCACCCTTCTCGCTCACTGCACAGGTGAATGGATACGGGGACAGGAGAGGGGACACTGGGAGGCCACATGAGACCCTGCTCCCTCCTCTTGTCTCTAGCCCCAGCAACACCATCTCTGTGTCTCTCCCTGTTCCAGGCTCCTGGGCCCAGTCTGTGCTGACCCAGCCGTCCTCAGTGTCTGGGGCCCCGGGACAGAGTGTCACCATCTCCTGCACTGGAAGCAGCTCCAACATCGGAAGTAACTCCGTGCGGTGGTTCCAGCAGTTCCTGGGAATGGCCCCCAAACGCCTCATCTATGGTAATAGTAATCGAGACTCCAGGGTCCCCGACCGATTCTCTGGCTCCAAGTCTGGCAATTCGGCCTCCCTGACCATCCGTGGGCTCCAGGCTGAGGACGAGGCCGATTATTACTGCCAGACATATGATGACAGTCTCAGAGCTCACACAGTGCTCCAGGCCTGTGGGGAAGTGAGACAAAAACCTGCTGACCCCCTGCAACGGGGCTTCCCTGTGCAGCCCTACTCTTCTTACAGGAAAGCACGTTCTCTTTTCTGTTTGGAAAATCTGGGGTCTGAAACCCACACCAGAA
>NW_011890085.1:10327-10619 GCF_000151845.1 Pteropus vampyrus
GGAACCTCTGAGCGCTCAGCACTGCGGCCCTGACACACGACGGGTGAAACGGGCGAGTTCCCGCGATGGGCCTCACCCGCCCCTAGCCCAGGTGCACAGCAGGTGCCAGCGCGGGCCTTCGGGGGTCAAAGCACAGCCGAAGAAGCTCTCATCTGGGACAAGCAGGTCACTCACGACGCGGAGGGGAGACACTCTCTGCTCCTCCCCGTCCCTGGTTCTTCTGCCACGTGCAGCTTCCCGATCCTCACTTCACCACTGGGTCCTAACTGCCACCCGGACCTTCTTCATGACA
>NW_011890085.1:10669-12310 GCF_000151845.1 Pteropus vampyrus
TGGCCCATTGGTCAGAAAACCCGGCTTTCAGGATGACCAGACACGATCACTCACACCATCTCTCCCGATACCACCGTGGCAAACAGAAACAGGATGGTCTGATTTGGTTTAGACATCACAGGCTCCGACCCTGGACTTGGAAATTGGTCAATTGCATGCCAACCACAGGGCTGGGGGATTCGGCGTCCAGGTGGGAGGGGAGACACAAAATTTTTCCCGAATTCATCCCATCATGAGCATTATCTACCCTCCACCCTCACTGTTAGTTCTTGTTGGGTGTTGTCCTGCAGATGCTAGGACCAGGGCAGGGGACACAGGCCAGGTGACTCCTGTCACATCACTTCACTTCTGCCTCCATGACCTTTTCAATATCTTGTGAAAGATCAATTTCAGGTAGCATCACACCCACTTCCATATGTGAGCACCCATCTAAATACTGAATTGCCTCAGGACATGGAGAAAGCTGCACAAAAGTCCCTTCAAGGTCTTCTGTTCCCTGGCAGAGTCCGAAGAGTGAAGGATTCTCAAGAGACCACAGTAGCACCAGTGCCCCCCATGACCTGGGTGCTTCTCCTTGGTTTAATGCATTCAAGGAAAGTTCCAGAGGCCCAGCTCATGAATCTCTGACCCCTACACCTCAGTCCGGGTCCCTTCTGCTCCCATCACCAGACTCTGCCCTCTCAGGTCACCTTGGGGTCATTGCTGAGAATCCCCACCGCACAGTATCCTGATCACAGGGGGTGCTATCACCGTCACCTTCTCTTCTGTGTCCTGGGAGCTGGCATCAGATGTCGTCTCGCTCCCAAAGGACGTGATGGTTTCCTTCTGCGACTCACACACATTCACCCCATCTGCAAACACATCACAATCTCCCATTTAGCTTTTTAGTAAAATAAGACTCTGAGGAAGAGAGCACAGCGAGGGGAAAGGTTTACTTACAATGTCAGCCACTGAGCAGTTCGGATCAGTCCTCGCGGCCTCGCTCCACGTCCTCTGCAGCCACGTCTGACAAACCCGATATGGTTGAGATTGAGACATTCGATAAGCCAGAACTGAAGCAGACAAAACGCCAGAGAAACACTCACTGTCACCAAAAGAAGTGATTGAACAGAAGAAGCGACCAGGCGATTCATAATGAGGCGCGCACCGCCAATCTGCACTGGACATCCCACGAGCATCGCCTTCTTATTCTACGCCTTTCAGCTGTTTAACGTGGTAAGATGTAAAGAGGTTGGATCAAGTTTAAATGTCTGTGCTGCTCCTTTTTCACATCCAAGAACTACTGACAACGAAGGCCGCACCTGCCTCTCCCACCTGCCTGTCTGACTGGCAGGGAAGGAGAGGAACTTGCATGCTGGTGACGGCAGACGCTGGGTGGGACCACAGAGACATCTAGAGTGAAAACCAAGCTGGTCCACGGTGTCCCGCAGGCTGTACATGCAGTTGAATCAGAGGGCCGCTTCCTCTGTTCAAATGATTTTAATTATTGGAATGCACGATGTTTTAAATATGCAAATAAAATGTTTGAAAACCTGGAAGAAATAATAACAAAATTTTTAAAAAATGTAAGCCAATTGTGTGACACCTAAGACAAAATCCTGACAAGAAACCTGTGAAGTAGAGATCCTGAAAACTACATGA
>NW_011890085.1:14036-15172 GCF_000151845.1 Pteropus vampyrus
GGGGCGGGGATGAGATGGGCCCTCTAAAACTAGAGTTAAAAAATAACACATTTACAATAGCTGTGGGTCCCAGGTCTGGGTGTGATCCAGGCTCGTGGCTAGAAATAGGACCCCAGATGTAAAATGTCACATTAGTATAGTAGGAGCCAGTGCCTAAAACTGTAAATGTAATTCAGCTTACTGTATCACGCACGTGTGGCTGAATGCCGCGATCGCACTCTGCTGCGTGTGGAGCCGTGCGGGCCCCTGGGGAGCAGACGGGGAGCAGAAGAAGAGGAGCAGCAGGAGTGAGCTCCCCGCAGTGCGGTTGGTGCAGCCGTTTCGTTCCCGTGTCAGCCCCTCGTGCATTCTCTCCACTGGGCGTCTCACCACCGACACCTTCGTCTCCATCAGCTCCGCGCTGACAACAGCATCGCACACATGTAATACTTTAGGACAATCTGACAGAATTTAAAATTTTATGCACTGAAGACTATAAAACATTTAAGAGAAATGAAATTAATAAATGCACAGATAATTCTAGCTTATGAGTTGAAACACTCAATGTGGTTAAGAATAGAGTTCTTCCCGGACTGATCAAAACGATCATTGCAATGACTTTGGGAATAATATACTTGCAATGGTGGTTGATTTTAGAAAAAAATTGGAATCTCTAAGAAAACCTGTGATAGAAATTTAAACCTACAAGAATTGTGCTCCGTGTCCACGTGACGTGTCTGCGTCTGAGGACGGGGAGGGGAAGGAGGGAGATGAGAAGTCACAGGAGCCACATCAAGGTGCGGTGGGGACAGTAGCTTTAGTCCCTGAGGGGCACAGAGCAGGAGGGGAGACGCTGCCCTGAGGGGTGACGGGCAGAGTGTGGGTGCAGCCGGCCTGGGCTGAGTGCCCCTGAGTGCTGAGCGTGTGCTGTCATCTGTAATGTGCTCTGAGGTGACATGTCTGTGATAGTAACCTCATCCCAGTGAAGGACCTTGTGACCTGCAACCTGTTCTAGAAGAATCAGGACCATAAAGGCTTTGGATAGAAGCAGATACAATATGATTTCAGGGGCTCTGACTCCAACTGTATTTCCATGGGTTAGAAATAAAACCTGTGTCCATAATTCCTGGGAAGACAATATGAAGACCCTTCTCACA
>NW_011890086.1:0-487 GCF_000151845.1 Pteropus vampyrus
AAATACTGTAAAATATGTAGAAAGTATGCAGCACATACAAAGGAAACTATCATTTGAATGCCTGATTTCCATATCCTGAATTGGTTTCTACAATTCGTCGCTTCTATGGTTTACATTACTGTTAAGGTTATGGTTAGAGGTTTGGGATAGGGTTTCGTTTAGGTTTAGGTTAGGTTTAGGTTTTGTGTATGGTTATGGTAAGGGTTAGCTTTATGTTTAGAGTTAGGGTTATGGTCACAGTTAGGTTTAGGTTAGGGTTAGGTTTACAGGTTAGGGTTAAGGTTAGCTTAGTGTTAGGGTTAGCTATAGCGATAGGGTTTGGTTTAGGTTCGGGTAGAGGTTAGTGATAGGGTTTGGGTTAGCTTTTATTAGGGTTAGGGTTAGGGTTATGGTTATGTTTAGAATAAGGTCAGTGTTAGGGAAGGTGTGAGGGTGACGTTTAAGGTAAGAGATTGGTTTAGGGGTAGGGTTAGCGTTAGCTTGAGGT
>NW_011890086.1:2092-3999 GCF_000151845.1 Pteropus vampyrus
AGTTTTACACTTAGAGTTAGACTATGGGCTTAGGGTTATTGTTATTCTTTGTGTGAAATTTAGGGTTAGTGTTAGAATTAGGTTTAGGATTAGCTTTAGATTTATTGTTAGGAACTGGGTTATGGTAGTATTATGGTTACTTTTAAAGTTTGGGTTAGTTTTAGTGTTAGAGTTAGTTTTAGAGTTAAATTAGAGTAAGGGTTAGCTTTAGGGTCAGGCGTTATGTGTATGGTTATTGTTAGTGCAAAAATTAGCTTTAGTTTAGGGTTAGTGTTTGGTTTAGGGTTAGGTTTAGAATTAGGGTCATGTTGGGGTAAGGGTGAGTGTTAGGTTTAGGTTAGTGTTAGGGTTACTGTTAGATTTAAGGTTAGCATTAGGTTTAGGGTTAGTGTTAGGGAACGGGGTTTGGGTTAGGGTTATTCTTAGTGTAAAATTTAGGGTTAAAGTTAGAATTATGATTAGGATTAGCTTTAGATTTAGGGTAAAGATGTGGAATAGGGTAGTGTTATGGTTACATTTAAGTTTTGGATTATATTTAGGGTTATGTTTAGGTTTAGTTTAGGATTATGGTTAGGGTAGGGTTAGGATTAGTGTTATGGTTAGAGTAAAGGTTAGGTAAAGAGGTTAGGGTTAGGACTTTTTCTTAGTGTAAAATTTAGGGTTAGTGTTAGAATAAAAGGTAGGATTAGCTTTAGTTTTAGGGTTAGTATCAGGTTTATGGTTAGTGTTAGGATTAGGATTAAAATCAGGATTAGGATTAGATTTAGATTTAGGGTTAGGATCTGGGTGAGGTTTAGTGTCAAGTTTACGTTTAAGGTTTGGGTTAGATTTAAGTTTCGGGTTATGGTTAGGGTAAGGGTTAGGTTTAGTGTTATTGTTAGTGTAAAATTTGGGGTTAGGTTTTGTATTAATGTTAGGATTAGCTTTAGTCTTATGGTTAGGTTCAGGGATAGGGTTAGTGTTAGGGTTCGTGTTAAGTTAGGGTTAGGGTTAGGGTTAGGTTTAGGTTGGGGTATGGTTAGAGTGAGGGTTATGGTTCGGTTTACGGTTAGCCTTATGTTTAGGGTTAGGGTTAGTTTAAGTGGTTCTGGTTAGGGTTATTTTTAGTTCAAAATATAGGGTTGGGGTTATTGTTAGGGTTATGTTTAGAATTACAGTTAGTATTAGCTTTACTTTTTGAGGTAGAATCCTGGTTAGGGGTAGTGTCAGTATTAGGTTTAGAGTTAGAAGTAGGATTAGGAATAGTTTTAGTATTAGGGTTAGGGTAAGAGTTCAGATTTAGGATTAATGTTAGAGTAGAGTAAGGGTTAAAGTTATGTTAGAGTTAGGGTTAGGGTTAAGTTTACTTTAGGGTTAGTTTTAGGGTTATGGTAAGGGGTTAGGGTTAGGGTCAGCGTAAGGGTTGTGTTTAGAATTACGTTTAGGATTAGCTTCAATTTTAGAGTTAGGATCAATGTCAGTTTTAAGGTTACGGTTAGGGTTACGGTTAGTTTTAGAATTAGGTTTAGGGTTAGGATTAGGGTTATGGTTGGGTTAGGGTTAGTGTTAGTTTTAGGTTAGTGTTATTGTTCTTAGAATTAAATTAGTGTTAGGGTTAGGTTTAGGGTTACGGAAGGCTTAATGTTAGAGTTAGAGTTAGGTTAGGGTACCTTTAAGGCAAGAGGTTAGAGTTAGGATTAGCATTAGAGTTCTGGTTAGGATTAGGGTTAAGTTTGGGGTGGGGTTACCGTTAGGGTTTGCGTAAGGTTTACTTTAGTGTTAGGTATATGTTTAGGGTTAGGGTTAGGCTTAGGTTTAGGGTAAGTGGTCTGGTTTAGGTTTATTGTTAGCGTTAAATTTAGGTTTAGGTTTAGTGTTAGTGTTCGAGTTAGAATTAAGATTAGAATTAGCTTTATATGTAGGGTTAT
>NW_011890086.1:4049-4327 GCF_000151845.1 Pteropus vampyrus
TTGTTCGTGTTGGCTTAATGTTAAGGTAAGGGTTTAGTATTAGGGTTAGTGTTAGGTTTAGGGTTAGAATAGGGTTAAAATTAGCTTTAGTTTTCATGTTACAATCAGTGTTAGGGGTAGGGTTTGGTTTGGGTTAAAATTGGGATTAGGATTAGCTTTAGCTTTAGGTTCAGCTTTGGGTTTAGGGTTAGGGTTAGGGATAGGGTTAAGGTTAGAGTTACGTTTAGGTTAATGTTAGGGTTATGTTTAGTGTTATGTTTTTGCTTAGTATTAGGATT
>NW_011890086.1:4377-6835 GCF_000151845.1 Pteropus vampyrus
TAGTGTTATGTTTTTGCTTAGTATTAGGATTAGTGTTAGGGTTAGTGTAAGAAGTTATGCCTACAGTTATTGTTAGTGTAAAATTTAGGGTTAGGGTTAGAATCAGGGTTAGAGTGTGTGCTATGGTTAGGGTTAAGGTTAGTATTTGATTTAGGCTTAGGGTTAGGGGTAGGGGTATTGTTACAGTTAAATTATGGTTAAGGTTTTGTTTAGGGTAAGCGGTTATTTTTAGGGTTATTTTTAGTGTAAAATTTAAGTGTAGGGTTAGGGGTAGGTTTAGGGTTAGGATTAGGGTTATGGTTTAGGTTTATTCTTAGCGTTAAATTTAGGTTTAGGTTTAGTGTTAGTGTTCTTAGAATTAAGATTAGAATTAGCTTTATATGTAGGGTTATTATCTGGTTTAGGGTTAGTGTTAGCATTATGATTAAGGTTTCAGTTAGTTTTAGGTTTAAGGTGAGGGTCAGAGTGAGTTTTAGAGTTAAATTAGGGTTAGGGTTAGGTTTAGGTTGGGATAATTGTTAGGGTTTGGGTTAAGCTTAGGTTTAGGATTATGGTTAGCATTAGGGTTATGTTTAGCGTTATGGTTTCTATATGGCTTACAGATATGTTTAGTGTTAGGGTTAGAGTAAGAGTTTAGAGTTAGGATTAGTGTTAGGGTTAGGATTAGGGTAAAGTTAAAGTTAGGTTTAGTTTAGGGTTAGGATTAGGGTTAGGGTTAGCGTTAGGGTATGGATTTAGGGTTAGGGTTATTCTTAGTGTAAAATTAATGGTTAGGGTTAGAATTAGGTTTAGGATTACCTTTAGATTTGGGGTTATGCTCTGGATTATGGTTAGTGTTAGGGTAACGTTTAAGGTATGTGTTAGAGTTAGGGTTAGAATTAGAGTTAGGGTTTAGAGTGAGTTTTAGTGTTAAATTAAGGTTAGGGTTAGATTTAGGTTAAGATTAAGTTTAGGGTTACGTTTAAGCTTTAGGGTAAGGTTTAGGGGTGGATTTAGAATTGGTTTTAGAGTAAAGGTTATGATTACTCTTATGGTTAAGATTAACGTTAGGTATAGGATTAATGTTAGGTGATGGGGTTATTGTTAGGGTTATTCTTAGAGTAAAATTTAGGGTTAGCTTTAGAAATAGGGTTAGGATTAGCTTTGATTTAGTGTTCAGATCTGGGTTAGGGTTAGTATTAGGGTTACGTGTAAGGTTTGGGTAAGATTTAGGTTAGAGTTAGGGTTTAAGGTTTGGATTAGTTTAGGTTTAGGGTTAGGGTAAGCGGTTATGGTTAGTGTTATTGTTATTGTAAAATGTAGGGTTAGAGTTGGAATTAGGTTTAGTATTAGCTTTAGTTTTAGGGTTAGGATCAGGGTATGGGTGAACATTAGGTTTAGGGTTATGATTAAGTTTAGGGTTACAGTTAGGGTTAGTGTTAGGGTTAGGGTTAGCTTTAGGTTTAGTATTCAGTTTAGCATTAGGGTTAGGTTAGAGTTAGTGGTATGCTTAGGGTAAGTGTTTAGAGTTAGTATTAGTGTCAGGGTTATGGTTATGTTTTAGGTTAAGTTCTGGTTATGGTTTTCGATAGGGTTCGGGTTAGGTTTAGTATAGGGTTAGGTTTATGGTTACGCCTAGAGTTAGGTTTAGGCTTATGGTTAGGGTTAGAATTATGATTGGTGTTATGGTTAGGATTAGCTTTAGGTTTAGGGTTAGGGTTAGGGTAAGCAGTTAATTTTTGAGTTATTGTTAGTGTCAATTTTAGGGTTATGTTTAGAATTTGGATTAGGATAAGCTTTAGTGTGAGGGTTAGGATGAGGGTTAGGGTTAGTGTTAGGGTTAGGTATAAAATTATGGTAGTATTATCTTTAGTTTACAGTTAGGATCAGGGTTCGAGTTAAGTTATGGTTAAGGTTAGATTTCTGTTTTTTTTTTTAGACTTAAAGTTAGATTTAGGTTTAGATTTAGGAGAAGAAGTTAGAATTAGTGTTACTGTTATTATAAAATTTAAAGTTATGTTTAGTTTTAGGATTAGAGTTAGAATTAGAGATAGGATTAGCTTTAGTTTTAGGGTTAGGATCAGAGTTAGTGTTAGGGTTATGGTTAGGGTTAGGTTTCGGGTTAGGGTTAGGGTTAGTATTAGGATTTAGAGCTAGTGTTAGGTTTAGGGTTAGGTTAGTGTTAAGGTTACCATTATGGTTCAGGTTAGATTTTGATTAGGCTTAAGTTTAAGGTTATTTTTAGGGTTAGGTTTACGTGTAGCTTAGGGTTATTCTTAGGGATAGGGTTAGTGTTAAGTTTAGTGTTAGTTGTAGTTTAGTGTTAGGGTCAGGGTAAGGGGTTACGGTTACTGATATTGTTAGTGCAATGTTTTGGGTAATGGTTTGAATTAGTTTTAGGTTTAGCTTAAGTTTTATGACTAGGATCAGGGTTATGGTTTACGTTAGGGCTAAGGTTAGTGTTAGGGAAAGTTTTATG
>NW_011890087.1:0-576 GCF_000151845.1 Pteropus vampyrus
CAGGCAGGGACAGGAGTGCGGTGTCTGTCCCTGTGTCCCCCCGTCCAGGCAGGGACAGGAGCGCGGTGTCTGTCCCTGTGTCCCCCCGTCCAGGCAGGGACAGGAGTGTGGTGTTCCTTAGGCTTGCCAGCAGAAAAATCCTAAAGAAAGGACTGGTCCCATGTTTTTATTTTGAAAACCACGATTGCCGAATTTCCGTTTGGCATCTCGTTGAGACGTCACTCGGAGCCTGGGTCTCGCAGCCGCCTGCTGAGGTGTCATTCTCGATCCATTTCAGGGTGAAACTAGCCTGAGCAGACAGAGGGGACATTGGGACGATGACAGTCCTCGAGGACATCTGACCACACACTCATTCCGGGGCCCTCGGCGGGGGACGGAAATGGCCTCCACTCGTACTCAGTAAAAGGAATGAGCTGCCGCCGGCCACCACCGGGCCGATCACCAAGGCCCTCGCGTGCCCTGCTGTCTACAGACCCTTACATTGTGGGGTCCGACCTCAGGGGGCCGCAGCGGCCACACCGGGCTCTGCACACTTCACTGCCTCCACGGTGACATTACGGGCGTCTCTAAGCCCCT
>NW_011890087.1:3866-4955 GCF_000151845.1 Pteropus vampyrus
CGGGGCCATGTCGCCCCCGGAGAGGTACCGGGGAGCCAGCGAGGGCTTATGGGCAAAGCCCGCCAAGCCATCTGCCCGCGATGTCAGCCAGACTCAGGCTCCCTCTGCAAAGGGACGCTGGCCGCCTCTGTGACTCACCCCGGCAGTGCCGCGGCGCGTGCCTGCCAGGGAGCTGCTTGCAGGGTCGGGGGGCCGGGCCGTGTCTCCCCTTCGAAGGCCAGAGCCGACCACGCTGTTCATAATTTGGGGGGTTTCCGAAGTCATCACTATCATCATACAACATCTTGAGCCCTCAGATGCAGCGACAGCCGTGTTGTTGAGGACCTGTGTGCTTTTAAAACGTTATCTAAGAGCTTGCGTCTGGGAGCTTGTGTCCAGGTGGCGTTCGCCGAAGCAGCGCGTCCACGACGTTGGGCCCGAGAGGAGCAGGTTTGCTCACGGCGGCGGTGCCCCGAAGCCGCCCGGAGCATGGGCCGTCACGCGCTGCCGACAGCACAGCTCCGGGTGTGACGCTATGTTTTTGACACGCGTTTACAGATGTGTTTTGATGCCTCTGATATAACCAACAATTTGCAAATCAGCCAGGCATCTACTCTATGGGGCAATTCAGGAGTTTTGTCTTTGAATTCCCCTCGGGAGACTCGAAAATCCAGTTTGCTGCTGTGTCTTTAAGACAAAACAAGCTGACGTGGACTGAAGCACCGAGGAGCCGGTGGCATCCGCGGGGTGCCGCATCCACTTGCCGGCGACTCTGCTTCGCGCCTGAAACTGCTCTACGTATCCCGGAGTTTAAAGTAGACACGTGACCGTCTCGCTTCTTAGGAGTGATGCACGAGTCCGCGGAGTCAGCGCACCCACGTGGGGCCCGGGGAGACCGGGTGTCCCGTGGGCGCCAGAGGACGCCAGCCACCTCCATCTCGGCCGTGTTTGCTCTGCGTGGCAGAGGGCCCAAGAAGCTCGTGCGGGTCGCCCGGGGACAGGCTGCGCTCCCGGTTGCGTGGGGCCCACGCGTGGCCCAGACGGGTGGGCACACTTGACTCTGATAGCACCCCTGGGAGTCGGTGCCGGGGTTTACCGTGTGGGTGGTGC
>NW_011890087.1:6805-9331 GCF_000151845.1 Pteropus vampyrus
CGAGGGGCCGTGGTCCAGGCGCTCACCCCAGCCCGCTCGCTGCTCTGTGGGCCGGGCGGAGCCCAGCGACGGGTGCGGGACATGGAACTTTACGACTAGCTAACAGGGACGCTCGTTGACTATTTTCTACACGTCAGGCCTTACGCTAAGCCCCGCACGATGAAGACAATGGTAATAATACAGCAGCAGTAGCAGTGACGGCATCGTGAGTGCTCAGGCTGTGTCAGGTGCTTTCGGAAGCATTTTTCACGCATTCGCTTATTTCACGAGGCCGGTGCTGTCATTACCCAGATTTTGCAGGCGGCAAAGCTGAGGGACAGAGGGGATCAGGGCTCTGTCGCCGCCACTCATCCGAAGGAGGCAGGGCCGGGGTTCCGACTAGGGCATGAGAACAAGCCACACACTCCGTCGGCGCGGTCCGGGCGTGTGTGCTGTGTCCTGTTACAGCGGATGATGAGAGAATGTGTGACTTGCAGTTATTACTGCTGACCCACACCACCTGTCACGCTGGGCATCATTACTCAGATTGTACGGGCGAGCAGGCAGAGTGCCCGCAGGGGACCCGGCACCGGTCAGTGGCAGAGCTGCAGGCTTCGGGCCGGCCTGACTGACCCGAGGTCCAGGGCCCTTCCGCTCGGGGGCTTTTCCCGGACGACTGCCAGAGACCTCTAGCTGGGGGTAAAAGGTTCAAAGGAACATTGTGGCCCGCTGCGTACCGGCGGTGTGCCAGGCGGGCACGCACCTCCTTGCCCTGTGGCTTCCGGGCAAACCTATGGGAGTAACAGGAACTCGGAAGGCCACTCCCATCGCCTCTAACCCTAGAGCCCAGGGACGTCACATGAGGTCCCGCAGCAACTCTCTGATTATTATTATTATTATTGGTATAATAATCATGATTATGAAAGCATGGCTATAATGACAGATTCGCAAACGCTGATGATGTTTTGCTTGTTCTGTGCATGTCCTTTCATCTCGGGATATCAAAGTAACTTGCAAATATTAATTAACCTGGGAACTAAATATCATTATGTCGGTGTCAGGAAGGGGGAAACTGAGGTAGCCTGAGGTCAGGTGCATGGTGGAGGACCACCCAGAGGCAGAAACCAAACAGAGAGACGATGCTTTCCCCAAACACTGTATTTTCTTCAAAAGTCTCTGGCTCGAGTATTTCTTCTAAATTCCTGTCAGCATCTGGTGTGTATCGAGACCAGTACCTACCAGGTGAGGCGAGCCGTCGGCTCCCCGTCCTCTACTTGAGGGGAGACCATGTATGGACATGAAGATAACATGTGTGGTATCTGGTCGCTTTGCAAAGCCATTGTCACAGAAGCAAGACAGTGGGCCGCCGTGGCAGGAGGACCCGGAGAGATGATCCCTCAGACCTGGGCAGGCCGGGTGAGGGGCGGGGCAGCACGGTGACCCGAGGGCTTTTCGGGTAGAGAAATAAGAATAAGGGTGGAACCAGCCTGGTGCACACAGACTCTAGGGAGCCGGGCGCCCCGGGCAGCGGGCCGGAAGTTCGTGACCTTGAGCTAAGGACTCTGGCCCCGGCACCGCCTGGTTTCCGGCTGGGGCGGCCCTGCCCAGCGCAGGGGGTGAGCGCTGGTCACACGGCGCTTTGGTTTCGCCGAGCACCTGCAGCCCCGAACGGCGTCGGCGCGTCAAGCCGCCCTCCCGAAAAGGCTCTCATCAGCGGCCGCGGCGACCGCCGGCTCACACGAGCACCGCGCAAGCTTCGGGGGCACGTTCCGACCGCGTCCGCTTTGTCACTCAGTGGGCGTGCCCGGCTAGCCCGGCTGACCGCGGGGCAGGTGCCATGGTTCGGGGCCGTCGGGGTCCCCGGCGGTGACGTCCCTCCCCCACCGCGGCGTTAAGCAGGAGTCGCAAACTACACATTACGAGGACAGGACACAGAATCCGGGTTTCTCATTTGTATTTCAAACACGCAACAGTGTGACGGGTGCAGAATCCTTTCTGGGGAGAGGACACCCCTTCTGTCCGCCTCGCCGCAGTGCTCGCTGAATCCGAACACCTTCAAAATTGAAATTCGCCCTTTAAAAATGTTGCTCGCGTTGACTCTAGAGAACGAGACAAGAAAATCGCCGTTATTGCTGGTGATGACGTGACTCTTTCTGAAAGTCACCTGCTGTCTGCAGGACGGAGGGTGCTGAGCCGTGAGTGAGCTGCTCTGGGTCACGATGCGGGACGGGTGCCACCCGGGCCGGGGAGATGCACAGCGAGGCGGTGGGACCCGACGTGGTGCTGTCAGCGGGGAGTCCGGGCCGAGGGCAAGGTCGAGGCGGTGAGGAGAGAACTGAGCCTTTCCCTTTGCTCTGCCGACGAGGGACCCTCAGAGCCGGCCGAGCCGGCGACGCTGTTCTTTGACTTCCAACATGTGACACGGCGTCATCGCGGAGCGCACGACGCTCTTGCTTCCTTCACCAGCCTCCGTCTCCCCGAAAATGCAAGTTCCATGTGGAGAATGTTCTAGTGTCTTCCCTCCCCTGCCGTCCCGGGGCGGTGTCA
>NW_011890087.1:13776-16733 GCF_000151845.1 Pteropus vampyrus
AGCGGAGGCGCCACGACGAGCCACTGGAAGCGGGGACCAGAATCCAGGCCGCTCGCCGCGCCCTGCTCTCCACGGACGACAGACAGGAGGATGGGACGGTGCCCTGGGATCTGCTCTCCTGGGAGGTGGCGCCCGCGGGCCTCGGTCCCTGCCAGCCCCGGGCTCCGTGCCCCGCTCCCGGCCAGCAGACACCTGTGGGAAGCTGCAGGACGGGAACGCGACGCCCTGTGATGGCCTCACATGCAGCAGACCCCCCCGCAAATGTGCGCAACTGGTGACCAAACAAGCAGCGTGCACAGTGCCTCTCACCCGTTTGGGGCCGGACCCAGGAAACGTGTTTGCCACGAGGGCGTGCGGGGGAGGGGCCGGCTTGGGCTCCGTCCTGTCTCCCGACCCCCCAGCCGCCCGTCGTCCTGTCTCCTGATACAGCCGTGGAGACACGAGTGCGTGATGAGAGACGTCGTGGGCCAGCAGCCTCAAGGGCCGGGAGGGGTCAGGGCCGGCGCTGCGGGGCCCAGCGGGGTCCTTCCTGCGGGTGGGGCACTCGCTCCCGTCTTGCTCGGTTCTGGGTGTCCATCCGGACAGGAAGTGGCCACCCGGGGCCCTGCGACCTGCTGTCATTGCCGTCATCAGGGCCAGCAGAGGCGATGTCAACAGTGCTTCCGATGTGTCATCAGCGACGTGGCGATGCAGCTAGTGCAGAGGCGTCAGGACACGTGCGACCGTCGCTGTTGCTGTAGGTTTTGCAAAAACCATACTGTTCTTTCATGAAGATCCTGAGTCTTCCTTGTGAAACCCGGGGGTCTGGGAGCAGGACGTTCCTTGGGGAGATGTACTCGTGGCGCTGCTGGCTCTGCCTTTGACCACGTCCCTGTCACAGGCAGGGGGGGTGCTAAAGTGGCTTTTCCCACTGGCCCACACTTGGTGGCTTGGTCCGGATGCCCAGCTTCCCCATCTCTGCCAGGCGGGCAGGAGCTGAGTGTCGAAGTTAGACCTGTGTGCCAGTCGCGAGGACCCCCGCGCCCCTCAGCCCTGCCCGTCTGCGACGCTGGCGCCCGCCTGTCGAGACCACAGCCCCGCCACCGTGACCGTGGGCTCGGACAAGGCAGGCCACCCGGGCGTCCCCCCTCCGCCCGCCCACGTGCAGCCTGCTCCCTGTGACCTCGCAAACCCTGCCTCTCCCACCTCCTCTCTTCTGAGCGCTGGTCGCTTTGGTAACGCACTTGCTGCATCCTCAGGGGCTTCTCAGACGATGGTGACCAGCCGTGGACATACTCGTCACCCCTGGCCTGGCTCCTAAGACAAAGGCGCATGCCCTCTGCTCTGGGTCGCTCAGTGAGCGGGGCGTGTGGGCAGCCGCCCGGCTGGGAACAGAGGCCCCACCGGGCCTCCCCAGGGGCTGCTCCCATGGCTGAGCTCTGGAGGGTCCGCTGAGGTGGCCTCCCTCAGCCTCGGACGCACCTTTCCCCTCCCCCATGACACAGCTGCAGCCAAGGAGCTCGTGGAACACGCACTTCCTTCACGCTCGCTGTCCCCCACCCAGTGCCAGACACTCCGGGTCCTAAGCCTGGCACTGACTGTGCGGGCCGAGCCGGTGGACGTGCCATGGCGGCCAGCATGGCCACATGTCACCACACTCACCTGTCACACAGGGACGTGTGTGCAGGGCACATCGAGGCAGGTCCCCATTTCTCCCGGGTGCCGCCTCCTGCATATGTGACATCTGGTCCCCAGAAGCAGGCATGTCTATGTCCACTGCAAGAGTAAGCTGCCTCCTCCCTGTGGGGTGCACAGGAGCACAGACAGGACGTCCCTGTGCCCAGGCCTCAGAGTCCTCTGACAAAACAAGGCCATTCCCCTGTGTGGGGAGCTGCTTAGGCCACCACCAGCCTATAGGAACTGACCAGCCTGGGGAGGGAGAGGAGGGTCGGCCAGGCCTGGCTATGGGCTCTGCCTGGGAAGGAGCTGGGCTGGGCTGGGGCACAGGCACCAGGTCCCTGGGGAAGGGGCCCAGCCAGGATGGAGTGCTTGGGAGGAGGGAGAAGCCAGGGACGAGCCGCCACGCCCCAGGTGGCCACGCCAGCCAGACCCCAGGCGGACCACTGTGCAGGCAGCCAGGTTATAGCACAGCAGAGGCTGTGAGCTTAAGGGATCGGCGATTGCCCTGTGCAGGTCGGCCAGAGGCGTCCGCGAATGGCAGCCTACAGCTCTCTGAGTCTACCTCACGCCTGGCGTCCCCCGGCGATGGCTCAGATGCACCCTGACCCCAGCCACTCGCCGTCCGCGCTGGGGGACGAGGCCCTGGTGCCCAGAGTCGGGTTTCTATGCTCCCGGTCCCTGCAGCAGCCTCTGCCCGGCCACAGGCGCACTCTGTGCTCGCACCTCCTCGCCCACGTTTCGCTGGCTCAGCACGGCCGTCAGGAGGCGCAGGTCTTACAAAAGAGAGGGGCGGAGGGTGGGACTGACCCCTCCTCTGTCCCCACGGACGTAGGTCGGAGCCTTTCCCATGGCGGGGGCCTGAGAACAGCCCAGTCAGGCCCGTGGGATCCAAAGCAACAAATGCACACCTGCAGTGCCCACACCTGCACTGTCCGCACCTGCACTGTCCACACCTGCAGTGCCCACACTTGCACTGTCCGCACCTGCACTGTCCACACCTGCACTGTCCACTCCTGCACTGTCCACTCCTGCACTGCTCACCCCTTCGCTGTCTACGCCAGCATGGCTCCACACTTGTGTTTTGCGGGGTGCTGTGGGGTCTGACGCCAGGGCCCCCCCCCCGGGGGCTTCAGATCTTGGGGCTGATAGAATGACGCGTGTCAATCCTGCCTTCTAGAATATTCTATGTTTTATGTTTCCTGGGACATACTTATACTAAAAAAGTAGTTGTCATCGATCTGAAATCTAAGTTAACGGCACATCCTCTATTTACTCGGAACCCCAAATGGACGGGGCTC